>NC_092296.1:13919008-13951508 GCF_036320965.1 Panulirus ornatus
TGACAACACCACTGTGTTGCCTGTGACAACACCACTGTGTTGCCTGTGACAACACCACTGTGTTGCCCGTGACAACACCACTGTGTTGCCTGTGACAACACCACTGTGTTGCCTGTGACAACACCACTGTGTTGCCTGTGACAACACCACTGTGTTGCCTGTGACAACACCACTGTGTTGCCTGTGACAACACCACTGTGTTGCCTGTGACAACACCACTGTGTTGCCTGTGACAACACCACTGTGTTGCCCGTGACAACACCACTGTGTTGCCTGTGACAACACCACTGTGTTGCCTGTGACAACACCACTGTGTTGGCTGTGACAACACCACTGTGTTGCCCGTGACAACACCACTGTGTTGCCTGTGACAACACCACTGTGTTGCCCGTGACAACACCACTGTGTTGCCTGTGACAACACCACTGTGTTGCCTGTGACAACACCACTGTGTTGCCCGTGACAACACCACTGTGTTGCCTGTGACAACACCACTGTGTTGCCTGTGACAACACCACTGTGTTGCCCGTGACAACACCACTGTGTTGCCTGTGACAACACCACTGTGTTGCCTGTGACAACACCACTGTGTTGCCTGTGACAACACCACTGTGTTGCCTGTGACAACACCACTGTGTTGCCTGTGACAACACCACTGTGTTGCCTGTGACAACACCACTGTGTTGCCTGTGACAACACTACTGTGTTGGCTGTGCGACGCCCTAACCCGGGCGATCAACGTGCCAGTACGTCACCTCCTGTTTACGACGGATGGACGACCCAGACCACAGCAGATCTGCGTACGTCGGACGGACGGACGGACGGGAGGAGGGGAGGGGGGGGGGAGGGGGTCGCTCAGTTCGCAGGGGAGGAGAGAAAACTTTTACCTGGCCAGGATGAACACGTGACCAGAGCAGACAGGAGAGTGTGGCACGTGCGCGCTCCACACGTGCATCTTCCCGCGTCTCGCGCTGTTGCACGTATTACCATCAGTTTAATCTCTCTCTCTCTCTCTCTCTCTCTCTCTCTCTCTCTCTCTCTCTCTCTCTCTCTCTCTCTCTCTCATATGCGACCTTCACTGTGTAGCTACCATAAGGCTCGTAATACTGCCATTTCCCTATATCGTTATCGTCCATGTGTGGTGAACGAGTTTGTGGAGCAAGACACAAGAACGTCCCTCATGTGTTGGGTTGGGACACAGGACTGTGGGTAGAACCCACCACCAGCCACACTGGGTCAAACCTATACATTCCCAGCAGACGTTAACGTATTCACAACTTCTGTGGCTGTTTATGTTCATTCTTAGAACAACCCACCACCACCAGCCACACTGGGTCAAACCTATACATTCCCAGCAGATGTTAACGTATTCATAACTTCTGTGGCTGTTTATGTTCATTCTTGGAACAACGTCCGCTTGTTAACTATGTGGCCTAGTTGTTAACAACTCTTGGTGTGGGATATTTCATAATGATACTGAAGGCTTGTAACTTCTTCTATTCATCCACGATGAATGAATCTTTTCATGAAACCATTTGTTTAATACAATTGATATAAATGTATCAAGTTTATGAAATTATATTTTGCAAACAGCCAACCAGAAAGAAAGGAAATAATGGTTAGTTAACATATTTGACCGCAACTGCCGTAGCTAGGCCATTACCAGCTTATCAAACTGTTTTGGTTTGTGTCATGTAAATATTAAACCATAATAAACAGTGACCATCATCACAATGTACATGGTTTTCCTTTATATATATATATATATATATATATATATATATATATATATATATATATATATATAAATCTTTCATACTATTCGCCATTTCCCGCATTAGCAAGGTAGCGTTTAGAACAAAGGACTGGACCTTTGAGGGAACATCCTCACCTGGCCCCCTTCTCTGTTCCTTCTTTTGGAAAATTAAAAAAAAAAAAAACTGAGAGGGGAGGATTTCCAGCCCCCCGCTCCCTTCCCTTTTAGTCGCCTTCTACGACACGCAGGGAATACGTGGGTAGTATTCTTTCACCACTACCCACACTAGTATATATCTACACTAGTGTGACGATGGACGGGCACTAGTGTGGCTGTACTAGGGTGACGGTGGACGGGCTGTATGTACTAGGGTGACGGTAGACGGGCTGTATGTACTAGGGTGACGGTGGACGGGCTGTATGTACTAGGGTGACGGTAGACGGGCTGTATGTACTAGGGTGACGGTGGACGGGCTGTATGTACTAGGGTGACGGTGGACGGGCTGTACTAGGGTGACGGTAGACGGGCTGTATGTACTAGGGTGACGGTAGACGGGCTGTATGTACTAGGGTGACGGTGGACGGGCTGTATGTACTAGGGTGACGGTAGACGGGCTGTACGAGGGTGACGGTGGACGTGCTGTACTAGGGTGACGGTGGACGTGCTGTACTAGGGTGACGGTGGACGGGCTGTATGTACTAGGGTGACGGTGGACGGGCTGTATGTACTAGGGTGACGGTGGACGGGCTGTATGTACTAGGGTGACGGTGGAAGATGACGGTATATTTGGTCATGGTTGTCTAGATGGAGCGAGGGAGGAGGAGGAGGAGGAGCGGGGCGTCCAGTGGAGGAGAGAACCAACCAGCGAGGATGACACAAACACTTACAGTAGTCACCCCTCACGTGAACACTGTACATGTACGTACGTACGCACATATCTCGTGTGTGTGTGTGTGTGTGTGTGTGTGTGTGTGTGTGAGGAAACAGACGTGTCTATTCAATGTTCGTCAATATTTTCTGTGAATTTCTTGCTTGATGCCACATCATCTCCTGGGGTGAAGCCGTGGGGCCAACGCTACAAACGTACGTACATGACCTGTTAATACAACTTCCAGTTTCGAAGGAAAACGGAAAAAGGGAAATCACTTCAAACTGCAGAACAGAAATCGTTCAACACGACACACTGAGGATCTTTAAGACGAGTGACTTCCATCAAGTAACCACAACACTAAGGCGAACTACATCTGTCTCCCACCTGTAGCCTAGTCCTACAGGCTTCAAGGTTAGCTAACAAGAGCCTGGCTGTTGGAGGATAAGATCTAGTTCAGTCATCCTTATATATCAACCGTTAAAGAAAACGTGAAATTACTGAAAGAATTAAAAAACCTGTGTAATAATAATAATAATAATAATAATAATAATAATAATGATAATAATAATAATAATAATAATAATAATAATAATAATCATGATAAAAATAATGATAATAATAATAATGATAATAATAATAATAATAATAATAATAATAATGATAATAATAATAATAATAATAATAATAATAATAATAATAATAATAATGATAATAATAATAATAATAATAATAATAATAATAATGCGACTTTCAGACACGATTAATCTCTTATCTTCTTAGGAAAAGTAATCAGTAATCATTTTGTAATTCATTACAGTAATCAAGTTCAAGAAACGAGTACATGTAGTAAGAGTGTAACATGTTTGTTAAATACGAAACTACAGATAATGTGTTTATTATTGTACTTCCTCCGGATATGATCAAACCTACCATTGTGTGTAATCATATGTTCATTTGTGTCATTATAGTATTCGTGTTGTGTTCTGCTACACATACACCAGTATTCATATATTCATACGTGTTAACAATGTATTTAAAGTCGTCCCTTTACTGAATACATGTTACTTACACACACACACACACCACACACACACACACACACACCACACACACACACACCACACCACACACACACACACACACCACACACACACACACACACACACCACACACACACACACACACAACACCACACACACACACACACACACCACACACACACACACACACACACCACACACACACACACACACACACACACACACACACACACACACACACACACACACACACACACACCACACACACACACACACACACCACACACACACACACACACACACACACACACACCACACACACACACCACACAAACACACACACCACACACACACACACACACACACACAACCACACAAACACACACACACACACACACACACACAACACACACAAACACACACACACACACACACACCACACAACACACACACACACACACACCACACAACACACACCACACACACACACACACACACCACACACAACACACCACACACACACACACACACACACCACACACACACACACACACACACACACCACACAAACACACACACCACACACACACACACCACACACATACACACACACACTTATGGTAACTGGTGCAATTAAGTACTTCAGTCTGTAGGTCTGGACACCATAAACCCTACTCTCTCTCTCTCTCTCTCTCTTCTCTCTCTCTCCTCTCTCTCTCTCTCTCTCTCCTCTCTCTCTCTCTCTCTCTCTCTCTCTCACCCTCTTTCCACACTCTCTCGCTTCCTCCTCTTTATTCTGGTGTGTCTTATCTTCTCCTCTCATCATCTACACCCAAGTCCTCCATTCACTCGTCCTTCCTTGTTCCCTCCATCTCTGTCCATCTAGACAGTGTTCCATCTCCGTCCATCTAGACAGTGTCTGTGTTTTCTGTCTGTGTCGGATCATTATCCATATCTTCTGTATTTCCCGTGCCTCACTGAGGTCCAATATAATGTACTCTTCTTGCCTGCCTACCTGCCTACCTACCTGCCTACCTAACTGCTTGCCTACCTGCCTACCTGCTTGCCTACCTGCCTACCTGCCTGCCTGCTTGCCTGCCAACTTGCGGGTGCGGTAGCTTACCTGCGCAGCGTTGAGGATTGCGGCCAGTAGAACGGCGGCTGCGGCTGCGGCCAGGACAACAACGGCCAGGAAGGCCGAGTGGCGCAGTCTGGCCTGATACCGCTCGAACACCCGCTTCAGCTCCATGGCTGAAACACAAGCACAACACATGATGGTTAATGACGGCTGAAACACAAGCACAACACATGATGGTTAATGACGGCTGAAACACAAGCACAACACATGATGGTTAATGACGGCTGAAACACAAGCACAACACATGATGGTTAATGACGGCTGAAACACAAGCACAACACATGATGGCTGAAACACAAGCACAACACATGATGGTTAATGACGGCTGAAACACAAGCACAACACATGATGGTTAATGACGGCTGAAACACAAGCACAACACATGATGGCTGAAACACAAGCACAACACATGATGGTTAATGACGGCTGAAACACAAGCACAACACATGATGGTTTAATGACGGCTGAAACACAAGCACAACACATGATGGTTAATGACGGCTGAAACACAAGCACAACACATGATGGTTAATGACGGCTGAAACACAAGCACAACACATGATGGTTAATGACGGCTGAAACACAAGCACAACACATGATGGTTAATGACGGCTGAAACACAAGCACAACACATGATGGCTGAAACACAAGCACAACACATGATGGTAATGACGGCTGAAACACAAGCACAACACATGATGGTTAATGACGCTGAAACACAAGCACAACACATGATGGTTAATGACGGCTGAAACACAAGCACAACACATGATAGTTGAAACACAAGCACAACACAATGATGGTTTAATGACGGCTGAAACACAAGCACAACACAGATGGTTAATGACAGGTTGTACAACCTCAACCACAAGACATGATGGTTAATGACATGTTCTAACACATAACGGACAGCAACACATAACCACAACACAACACAGGACAGCAACACATAACAACACAACACAACACAGGGACAGCAACACATACTGTCATACTAGAACACTACATTAGTACATACCAAATACTCAACTCATCACACATATACCTCATAATTACCAACAACTCAAATGTAACCTCTCGTGTTACCTAACACTGAGGATTACTCTAGTTACCTACATGTACATATTATCATGTTGATCATCGTACATCATTATGGTACTTATCATCGTGATTATCGTACACTATCAAAGTACTTATGGTGATTATCGTACATCATTATGATACTTATTATCGTGATTATCGTACGCTATTATAGTACTTATGATCATTATCGCACATCTTTATGATACTTATCATTGTAATTATCGTACGCTATCATAGTACTCATGATGATTATCGTACATCATTGTGATACTGATATCGCGATTATCGTACACCATTATAGTACTTATGATGATTATCGTACATCATAATGATACTTATCATCGTGATTATCGAAGACTATCATAGTACTCATGATGATGATGATTATCGTACATCATCATGCATCACCAAGGACAGAGCGGCGGCAGGAGTGATGCAGCCATCGTACACACCCAACTTGATGTTATCGAACACCTGCCAGACATGCTCTGGTTGTCTGTATTAACTGGTGGAAGTCTGTAAGGCCGCGTAGCCAACTGCGAGAGAGAGAGAGAGAGAAGAGAGAGAGAGAGAGAGAGAGAGAGAGGAGAGAAGAGGGAGAGAGAGAGAGACTCAGTGTATCAAGACCGTCCAGCTGTTGTGCAATACATGGACTGGGGAATCTATTAAGCCTCATGTTGTGTGTGGTGGTGATGTGTGTGTGTGAGGAAACAGACGTGTCTATTCAATGTTCGTCAATATTTTCTTGATTTGCTGTTGATGCCAATCATTCTGGGGTGAAGCCGTGGGGCCAACGCTACAAACGTACGTACATGACCTGTTAATACAACTTCCAGTTTCGAAGGAAAACGGAAAAAGGGAAATCACTTCAAACTGCAGAACAGAAATCGTTCAACACGACACACTGAGGATCTTTAAGACGAGTGACTTCCATCAAGTAACCACAACACTAAGGCGAACTACATCTGTCTCCCACCTGCAGCCTAGTCCTACAGGCTTCAAGGTTAGCTAACAAGAGCCTGGCTGTTGGAGGATAAGATCTAGTTCAGTCATCCTTATATATCAACCGTTAAAGAAAACGTGAAATTACTGAAAGAATTAAAAAATCTGTATAATAATAATAATAATAATAATGATAATAATAATAATAATAATAATAATAATAATAATAATCATGATAAAAATAATGATAATAATAATAATGATAATAATAATAATAATAATGATAATAATAATAATAATGATAATAATAATAATAATAATAATAATAATAATAATAATAATAATAATAATAATGATAATAATAATAATAATAATAATAATAATAATGCGACTTTCAGACACGATTAATCTGTTACATTCCTAGGAAAAGTAATCAGTAATCATTTTGTAATTCATTACAGTAATCAAGTTCAAGAAACGAGTATATGTACTAAGAGTGTAACATGTTTGTTAAATACGAAACTACAGATAATTTGTTTATTATTGTACTTCCTCCGGATATGATCAAACCTTCCATTGTGTGTAATCATATGTTCATTTGTGTCATTAAGATATTCGTGTTGTGTTCTGCTACACATACACCAGTATTCATATATTCATACGTGTTAACAATGTATTTAAAGTCGTCCCTTTACTGAATACATGTTACTTACACACACACACACACACACACCACACAAACACACACACACCACACACACACACACACACCACACACACACACACACACACCACACAAACACACACACACCACACACACACACACACACCACACACACACACACACACACCACACAAACACACACACACACCACACAAACACACACACACCACACAAACACACACACCACACAAACACACACACACACCACACAAACACACACACCACACACACACACACCACACAAACACACACACCACAAACACACACACCACACACACACACCACACAAACACACACACCACACACACACACACACACACACACACACCACACAAACACACACACCACACACACACACACACACACACACACCACACAAACACACACACCACACACACACCACACAAACACACACACCACACACACACACACACACACACACCACACAAACACACACACCACACACACACACACCACACACACACACACCACACACACACACACCACACACACACACCACACAAACACACACACCACACACACACACACACCACACACATACACACACACACTTATGGTAACTGGTGCAATTAAGTACTTCAGTCTGTAGGTCTGGACACCATAAACCCTACTCTCTCTCTCTCTCTCTCTCTCTCTCTCTCTCTCTCTCTCTCTCTCTCTCTCTCTCTCTCTCTCTCTCTCTCTCTCTCTCACCCTCTTCCACACTCTCTCGCTTCCTCCCTCTTTATTCTGGTGTGTCTTATCTTCTCCTCTCATCATCTACACCCAAGTCCTCCATCACTCGTCCTTCCTTGTTCCCTCCATCTCTGTCCATCTAGACAGTGTTCCCTGTCTGTCCATCTAGACAGTGTCTGTGTTTTCTGTCTGTGTCGGATCATTATCCATATCTTCTGTATTTCCCGTGCCTCACTGAGGTCCAATATAATGTACTCTTCTTGCCTGCCTACCTGCCTACCTACCTGCCTGCCTACCTGCTTGCCTACCTGCCTACCTGCCTGCCTGCTTGCCTGCCAACTTGCGGGTGCGGTAGCTTACCTGCGCAGCGTTGAGGATTGCGGCCAGTAGAACGGCGGCTGCGGCTGCGGCCAGGACAACAACGGCCAGGAAGGCCGAGTGGCGCAGTCTGGCCTGATACCGCTCGAACACCCGCTTCAGCTCCATGGCTGAAACACAAGCACAACACATGATGGTTAATGACGGCTGAAACACAAGCACAACACATGATGGTTAATGACGGCTGAAACACAAGCACAACACATGATGGTTAATGACGGCTGAAACACAAGCACAACACATGATGGTTAATGACGGCTGAAACACAAGCACAACACATGATGGCTGAAACACAAGCACAACACATGATGGTTAATGACGGCTGAAACACAAGCACAACACATGATGGTTAATGACGGCTGAAACACAAGCACAACACATGATGGCTGAAACACAAGCACAACACATGATGGTTAATGACGGCTGAAACACAAGCACAACACATGATGGTTAATGACGGCTGAAACACAAGCACAACACATGATGGTTAATGACGGCTGAAACACAAGCACAACACATGATGGTTAATGACGGCTGAAACACAAGCACAACACATGATGGTTAATGACGGCTGAAACACAAGCACAACACATGATGGTTAATGACGGCTGAAACACAAGCACAACACATGATGGCTGAAACACAAGCACAACACATGATGGTTAATGACGGCTGAAACACAAGCACAACACATGATGGTTAATGACGGCTGAAACACAAGCACAACACATGATGGTTAATGACGGCTGAAACACAAGCACAACACATGATGGCTGAAACACAAGCACAACACATGATGGTTAATGACAGGTTGTACAACCTCAACCACAAGACATGATGGTTAATGACATGTTCTAACACACGGACAGCAACACATAACCACAACACAACACAGGGACAGCAACACATAACAACACAACACAACACAGGGACAGCAACACATACTGTCATACTAGAACACTACATTAGTACATACCAAATACTCAACTCATCACACATATACCTCATAATTACCACAACTCAAATGTAACCTCTCGTGTTACCTAACACTGAGGATTACTCTAGTTACCTACATGTACATATTATCATGTTGATCATCGTACATCATTATGGTACTTATCATCGTGATTATCGTACACTATCATAGTACTTATGGTGATTATCGTACATCATTATGATACTTATTATCGTGATTATCGTACGCTATTATAGTACTTATGATCATTATCGCACATCTTTATGATACTTATCATTGTAATTATCGTACGCTATCATAGTACTCATGATGATTATCGTACATCATTGTGATACTTGATATCGCGATTATCGTACACCATTATAGTACTTATGATGATTATCGTACATCATTATGATACTTATCATCGTGATTATCGAAGACTATCATAGTACTCATGATGATGATGATTATCGTACATCATCATGCATCACCAAGGACAGAGCGGCGGGCAGGAGTGAGTGCAGCCATCGTACACACCCAACTTGATGTTATCGAACACCTGCCAGACATGCTCTGGTTGTCTGTATTAACTGGTGGAAGTCTGTAAGGCCGCGTAGCCAACTGCGAGAGAGAGAGAGAGAGAGAGAGAGAGAGAGAGAGAGAGAGAGAGAGAGAGAGAGAGAGAGAGACTCAGTGTATCAAGACCGTCCAGCTGTGTGCAATACATGGGACTGGGGAATTCTATTTAAGCCTCAGTGTTGCCTGTGTGGACGAAGGAGACAAAGTATAGTATTAGGCCTTGTGTGTGTGTGTGTGTGTGTGTGTGTGTGTTTAATCATACTCTGTATTTGTTCGTTCATTGTTGAGTAGTTTGCATACGTTCATCTGCCGGGAACATTGAGATGACAATGTGTGACTTTTCTGTCTCGTTCTGTCTGTGCTGAGCGTCTGTGCCTGGCAGACAGTAAGCGCTCAAGTGTTCTGTCCTGTGTGATGTGCGGCTGACCGCGCTGGTGAGGCGTAGCTTAGGGTGGAGCAAAGGATTTCGGTTTGTTTACATAACACTATGCGATTCTCGCAAGAGAAATCTAGTGCCAGTAAGTCTACTGAGGGCGTTTCATCCGTCCACGACCTTAATGTTGATGTTTGTGGTGAGGGGGAAGGTGTGTGGTACGAGTGTGGTGTGTGTGGTGATCACCAGGAAGGGATGCGTGGGAGTGGTTCACTATACAGAGGGAGGGGAAGGTGAAGGAGAAAGGGATTCATGTCTCTCGCGGGTTCAAAGGGTCACGGTAGATTCTTGTGGTGATGCCTGTGTTTTGATATATATATATATATATATATATATATATATATATATATATATATATATATATATATATATATATATATATATATATATATATATATATTCCTGGTAAATTATATGGGAGGGTATTGATTGAGAGGGTGAAGGCATGTACAGAGCATCAGATTGGGGAAGAGCAGTGTGGTTTCAGAAGTGGTAGAGGATGTGTGGATCAGGTGTTTGCTTTGAAGAATGTATGTGAGAAATACTTAGAAAAGCAAATGGATTTGTATGTAGCATTTATGGATCTGGAGAAGGCATATGATAGAGTTGATAGAGATGCTCTGTGGAAGGTATTAAGAATATATGATGTGGGAGGCAAGTTGTTAGAAGCAGTGAAAAGTTTTTATCGAGGATGTAAGGCATGTGTACGTGTAGGAAGAGAGGAAAGTGATTGGTTCTCAGTGAATGTAGGTTTGCGGCCGGGGTGTGTGATGTCTCCATGGTTGTTTAATTTGTTTATGGATGGGGTTGTTAGGGAGGTGAATGCAAGAGTTTTGGAAAGAGGGGCAAGTATGAGGTCTGTTGGGGATGAGAGAGCTTGGGAAGTGAGTCAGTTGTTGTTCGCTGATGATACAGCGCTGGTGGCTGATTCATGTGAGAAACTGCAGAAGCTGGTGACTGAGTT
Organism: Panulirus ornatus; assembly: GCF_036320965.1. Taxonomy (NCBI): domain Eukaryota; kingdom Metazoa; phylum Arthropoda; class Malacostraca; order Decapoda; family Palinuridae; genus Panulirus; species Panulirus ornatus. The sequence continues at coordinate 13,930,571 of NC_092296.1, forward strand.
TGGTAAAGTGTGTGAAAGAAGAAAGTTAAGAGTAAATGTGAATAAGAGCAAGGTTATTAGGTATAGTAGGGTTGAGGGTCAAGTCAATTGGGAGGTGAGTTTGAATGGAGAAAAACTGGAGGAAGTGAAGTGTTTTAGATATCTGAGAGTGGATCTGGCAGCGGATGGAACCATGGAAGCGGAAGTGGATCATAGGGTGGGGGAGGGGGCGAAAATTCTGGGAGCCTTGAAGAATGTGTGGAAGTCGAGAACATTATCTCGGAAAGCAAGAATGGGTATGTTTGAAGGAATAGTGGTTCCAACAATGTTGTATGGTTGCGAGGCGTGGGCTATGGATAGAGTTGTGCGCAGGAGATTGGATGTGCTGGAAATGAGATGTTTGAGGACAATGTGTGGTGTGAGGTGGTTTGATCGAGTAAGTAACGTAAGGGTAAGAGAGATGTGTGGAATTAAAAAGAGCGTGGTTGAGAGAGCAGAAGAGGGTGTTTTGAAATGGTTTGGGCACATGGAGAGAATGAGTGAGGAAAGATTGACCAAGAGGATATATGTGTCGGAGGTGGAGGGAACGAGGAGAAGAGGGAGACCAAATTGGAGGTGGAAAGATGGAGTGAAAAAGATTTTGTGTGATCGGGGCCTGAACATGCAGGAGGGTGAAAGGAGGGCAAGGAATAGAGTGAATTGGAGCGATGTGGTATACCGGGGTCGACGTGCTGTCAGTGGATTGAATCAAGGCATGTGAAGCGTCTGGGGTAAACCATGGAAAGCTGTGTAGGTATGTATATTTGCGTGTGTGGACGTATGTATATACATGTGTATGGGGGTGGGTTGGGCCATTTCTTTCTCTGTTTCCTTGCGCTACCTCGCAAACGCGGGAGACAGCGACAAAGCAAAAAAAAAAAAAAAAAAAAAAAATATATATATATATATATATATATATATATATATATATATATATATATATATATATATATATATATATATATATATATATATTATTTATTTTGTTTTGTTGCTGTCTCCCGCGTTAGCGAGGTAGCGCAAGGAAACAGACGAAAGAATGGCCCAACCCACCCACATACACATGTATATACATTGTCGTCCACACACAGCACATATACATACCTATATATCTCAATGTATACATATATATATACAAACACAGACATATACATATATACCCATGTGCATAATTCATACTGTCTCCCTTTATTCATTCCCATCGCCACCCCGCCACACATGGAATAACTACCCCCTCCCCCCTCATGTGTGCGAAGTAGCGCTAGGAAAAGACAACAAAGGCCCCATTCGTCCACACTCAGTCTCTAGCTGTCATGTAATAATGCACCGAAACCACAGCTCCCTTTCCACATCCAGGCCCCACACAACTTTCCATGGTCTACCCCAGACGCTTCACATGCCCTGGTTCAATCCATTGAGAGCACGTCAACCTCGGTATACCACATCGTTCCAATTCATTCTATTCCTTGCAAGTCTTTCACCCTCCTGCATTTTCAGGCCCCGATCACTCAAAATCTTTTTCACTCCATGTTTCCACCTCCAATTTGGTCTCCCACTTCTCCTCATTCCCTCCACCTCTGACACATATATCCTCTTGGTCAATCTTTCCTCATTAATTCTCTCTATGTGACCAAACCATTTCAAAACACCCTCTTCTGCTCTCTCAACCACACTCTTTTTATTTCCACACATCTCTCTTACCCTATTATTACTTACTTGATCAAACCACCTCACATCGCATATTGTCCTCAAACATCTCATTTCCAGCACATCCATCCTCCTGCGCACAACTCTATCCATAGCCACGCCTCGCAACCATACAACATTGTTGGAACCACTATTCCTTCAAACATACCCATTTTTGCTTTCCGAGATAATGTTCTCGACTTCCACACATTCGTGTAGACAATCCACCTCATCATCAGGAGCCGGTACTCAACAAAGTTATTTAAATCCTAACATCACACTTGCTTCCCGCCGTCCAACACCAATCTTTCCATGCCAACCACTGTCACGTATCTCTGGTCGCAACCTTTGTAAGGGAGAGTGATTAAGGAGGGTCAGGTGGGGGGGGGGGGGGGGGGGTTGACCTGGGGAGCTGGGTTCTTGGTGTCAATGGCAAGTTTGGGTTCAACTAACTTAAGGGATTTATCAATGAAAGATCTAGGGTACTTTAACTTGGGTCCAATAGAATATATCTTCTCAAACTCATCATCAAAAACTCTGGACTGCAAATACGTAATGCCCTTAGGAACATAGATTGAAATGATGATAATTTAACTCTGTCATGTTGAGATGAGTAATAATGGATATATGAGCATACATTGGTAGGTTTTCTGTATATGCTAAACTTAAACTTGTTTCCTTGCCTATGGATCACGCAATTTAGATATGGTAACAAAAAATCATTTTCAATTTCTACAGTAAAGTTGACGGAAGATACTAAATTGTTAAGTAAAGGAAGAAATGTTTGAAAATTTTCATTTGTTGGCCAAACACAAAGAACATCATCTACATACCTAAACCAAATTGCATTAGAAGGTAAGATATCCTTTAGTAATTTTGTTTCAAAGAATTCCATGTAAAGATAACTTAGTACAGGTGGAAGAGGGTTACCCATTGCCATACCAGATTTTTGAGCATAATATTCCCCATTAAACTGAAATACACAGTCTTTTATACACAATTTGATCAGTTCACGAAAAACAGACTTTGAAACAGGTCAATCAATATCATCCACGACTTCGACCAGATATTCGAAGAAGTCAACTGGAATTTCTGTGATCTTTATTATCTTCATCGAAGTGTACAGACGTGGTATGAATGATGACCAGTGAAGTCACGTAACACAGTCGTGTAATGTGCAACGTCCGACACACACACACACACACACACACACACACAACAAGCCAGTCTTGCGTACCGTAAGGAAGTCCAGCATTTCTCCCAGTGGGTAGTAGGAATTCAACCATGTGACATTATATGTAACATATACACGACCGACCTACATATACCAGCATCACAAACCATGTCATTCCTGGACGAGTCTGAAAACCATTTGTTTACATTATTGATGACCAGAGATTCCAGTCACTTGAGAATATTATGATAAAAGTTGAAATGTGATACGGGAATAGAAAATGGGAAGACAGCACCCCACCCTCCTCCATCCATCCCCCGGCCGACCACAGAAAGGTTTAGTAAGATCTTCGCAAAACATTTTTTTCATGATCAGATTAAGCGAGTCAAAAGGGAATGTCTGTGGTACATTGCAAGCCTGCAGGTCGTCGCACCTGTGTATATCATGAGGTGGGTGTTGCTGCCTCCATCATGGAGGCGTCAGGCAGTCCACCACACACGCCTTCCACCCACACTCTCACCCTGGGTTACGAAGTTATTTATTATACTTTGTCGCTGTCTCCCGCGTTAGCGAGGTAGCGCAAGGAATAAGACGAAAGAATGGCCCAATCCCCCCCACATACACATGTATACACATACACGTCCACACACGCACATATACATACCTATACATCTCAACGTGTACATATATATACACACACAGACATATACATATACACATATGTACAAGATTCATACTGTCTGCCTTTATTCATTCCCATCGCCACCTCGCCACACATGGAATAACAACCCCCTCCCCCCCTCATGTGTGCGAGGTAGCGCTAGCAAAGACAACAAAGGCCACATTCGTTCACACTCAGTCTCTAGCTGTCATGCAATAATGCCCGAAACCACAGCTCCCTTTCCACATACAGGCCCCACAGAATCACGTAGAACATTTTAACTCATTATATCGCAAACACGTATGACAACAGTGGGGGTTCATCACTTTTCACTGTAAACAATGTTATAATTTGTTTACAACAGTGGGGGTTCATCACTTTTCACTGTAAACAATGTTATAATTTGTTTACAACAGTGGGGGTTCATCACTTTTCACTGTAAACAATGCTATAGTTTGTTCATGTAACAACTTATTCTCCGAGTAGCACAATGTAGTACACGAGGTAAGTACACTTTGTGCTGTGTACTGTGTGCTCTATGTGGAATGAGCCGTACTAACAGTCTCCGCCAATGAGAAATCACCTTCAACGCAGCTGTCATTGTCATTGGTCGAATGGGAGTCGTCCCGTCAGCGTACCATCTAACTCCAATGAGTACAAACTTTCCCTCCTCCTGCGTGGAGCGCAGCCTTAGAATCTGCAGGAGCCACATTAAGGTATCATGGTGTTCTCAAATGATAATAATAATAATAATAATAATAATAATAATAATGATAATAATAATAATAATAATAATAATAATAATGATAATAATAATAATAATAATAATAATAATAATAATAATAATAATAATAATAATAATAATAATAATAATAATGATAATAATAATAATAATAATAATAATAATAATAATGATAATAATAATAATAATAATAATAATAATAATAATAATAATAATAATAATAATAATAATGATGATAATAATAATAATAATAATAATAATAATAATAATAATAATAATAATAATAATAATAATAATAATAATAATAATAATAATAATAATAATGATAATAATAATAATAATAATAATAATAATAATAATAATGATAATAATAATAATAATAATGATAATAATAATAATAATAATAATAATGATAATAATAATAATAATAATGATAATAATAATAATAATGATAATAATAATAATAATAATAATAATAATAATGATAATAATAATATAATGATAATAATAATAATAATGATAATAATAATAATAATAATAATATAATAATAATGATAATAATGATAATAATAATAATAATAATAATAATAATAATAATAATAATAATAATAATGATAATAATAATAATAATAATAATAATAATAATAATAATAATAATAATAATAATAATAATAATGATAATAATAATAATAATAATGATAATAATAATAATAATAATAATAATAATAATAATAATAATAATAATAATAATAATAATGATAATAATGATAATGATAATAATAATAATGATGATAATGATAATCGTAGTAGCCGGTAGACACAACCAACTCCTGCCACCATATGTAACAACACTACAACCTTATCCTCAGCTGCCACCATATGTAACAACACTACAACCTTATCCTCAGCTGCCACCATATGTAACAACACTACAACCTTATCCTCAGCTGCCACCATATGTAACAACACTACAACCTTATCCTCAGCTGCCACCATATGTAACAACACTACAACCTTATCCTCAGCTGCCACCATATGTAACAACACTACAACCTTATCCTCAGCTGCCACCATATGTAACAACACTACAACCTTATCCTCAGCTGCCACCATATGTAACAACACTACAACCTTATCCTCAGCTGCCACCATATGTAACAACACTACAACCTTATCCTCAGCTGCCACCATATGTAACAACACTACAACCTTATCCTCAGCTGCCACCATATGTAACAACACTACAACCTTATCCTCAGCTGCCACCATATGTAACAACACTACAACCTTATCCTCAGCTGCCACCATATGTAACAACACTACAACCTTATCCTCAGCTGCCACCATATGTAACAACACTACAACCTTATCCTCAGCTGCCACCATATGTAACAACACTACAACCTTATCCTCAGCTGCCACCATATGTAACAACACTACAACCTTATCCTCAGCTGCCACCATATGTAACAACACTACAACCTTATCCTCAGCTGCCACCATATGTAACAACACTACAACCTTATCCTCAGCTGCCACCATATGTAACAACACTACAACCTTATCCTCAGCTGCCACCATATGTAACAACACTACAACCTTATCCTCAGCTGCCACCATATGTAACAACACTACAACCTTATCCTCAGCTGCCACCATATGTAACAACACTACAACCTTATCCTCAGCTGCCACCATATGTAACAACACTACAACCTTATCCTCAGCTGCCACCATATGTAACAACACTACAACCTTATCCTCAGCTGCCACCATATGTAACAACACTACAACCTTATCCTCAGCTGCCACCATATGTAACAACACTACAACCTTATCCTCAGCTGCCACCATATGTAACAACACTACAACCTTATCCTCAGCTGCCACCATATGTAACAACACTACAACCTTATCCTCAGCTGCCACCATATGTAACAACACTACAACCTTATCCTCAGCTGCCACCATATGTAACAACACTACAACCTTATCCTCAGCTTGGGACTTGCTTGGCCTCCCTCCACGTCGCCGACCTCCGTACCAACGTTCATGGGGTCGACTGCCTTCATACTCGATCGTGCGTACCGTTGCGAAGACACGAAGCCCCTGGACATCCCAGGGGAGGAGGCCCTGAAGACGCTGCCGGGGCTCTGCACGAAAGAAGCCCAGACGGTCGGACGTGTCACCAGACCGACGGAGGAGCGATGGGCAGCCTCCTCGAAGTCCTGTTCACTCATTTCTACATGGCGACCATCGAATCCGAACTCCCACCTACTGGCCACCCCTCCTCCCTACAGTGCCGCTAGGCCGACGACATCTTGGTATCAAGGACCTTCAGGAACTGCAGGACGTGAGACAGCGCTTCATCGCGGCCTCTGGACTTCATCCTCACCTTGGATGAAGCCAGCGACGGACGCCTCCCTTTCTGGAACACATTCGTCACCGCACACGACGTAGCATTCACCAAACGCACGAACAAAGAAATCTGCCTGAATGGGGAGAGTGAGTGCGGCAGACGGTGCCTGCAGCGCTCCACCGTCAGCGCCTACGTCAGGAGAGTCCTCTCCCACTACTCTACTTGGAAAGACGCCCACATCAGGAACTTGAAAGCGTGACTCAAAGTCCTCGTTAACAACGGCTACATTAACACCGACGTGTCCCAAGCAATTAAGTGACACATGGACGAATGGTATGTTCACCAAGACACCACCACACCCACAACCTGGCCAACACATCAGGATACACTACACAAACCAAATGTGTACACACTACAAGGCACATGAGACTATCATCATGGACACTGTACACAGAAATGGACGCCCCACACACCCGGTACAACATATTGCTCTCATCACATACGCTACAAGGCAACAGTATCGTCATCCCCTACTTCAGCGAGGTAGCGCCACGAAAACAGACAACAAAGGCCACATTCGTTCACACTCAGCCTCTAGCTGTCATGTACAATGCACCGAAACCACAGCTCCCTTTCCACATCCAGGCCCCACAGAACTTTCCATCGTTTACCCCTAGACGCTTCACACGCCCAGGTTCAATCCATTGATAGCACGTCGACCCCGGTATACCAAATCGTTCCGATTCACTCTATTCCTTGCACGCCTTTCACCCTCCTGTACCCCAATTCTCGTTCCCTCCACCTCTGACACATATATCCTTTTGGTCAATCTTTCCTCACTCATTCCCTTGATATGTCCAAACCATTTCAACACACACACTCCTCTGCTCTCTCAAATACATTCTTTTATTTCCACACATCTCTGTTACCCTTTCATTACTTACTCGATCAAACCACCTCACACCACATATTGTCCTGAAACATTTCATTTCCTTCACATTCACCCTCTTCCGTACAACTCAATCTATAGTTCATGCCTCGCAACCATATAGCATTGCTGGAACTACTATTCCTTGAAACATACACATATTTGCTCTTCGAAATAACGTTCTCTCCTTCCACACATTCTTCATCGCTCCCAAAACATTCCCCCTCCCCAACCCTGTGATTCACTTACACTTCCATGGTTCCATCCGCTGCCAAATCCACTCCCAGATATCTAAAACACTTCACTTCCTCCAGTTTTTCTCCATTCAAACTTAACTTCCAATTGACGTGTCCCTCAACCCTACATTGCCTAATAACCTTGCTCTTATTCACATTTACTCTCAGCTTTCTCCTTTCACACACTTTACCAAACTCAGTCACCAGCTTCTGCAGTTTCTCACACGAATCAGCCACCAGCGCTGTATCATCAGCGCATAACAACTGACTCACTTACCAAGCTCTCTCATCCACAACAGACTGCATACTTGCCCATCTTTCCAAAACTCTTGCATTCACCTCCCTAACAACCCCATTGATAAACAAATTAAACAACCATGGAGACATCACGCACCCCTGCCGCAAACCTACATTCACTGAGAACCAATCACTTTCCTCTCTTCCTACACGTACACATGCCTTACATCCTCGATAAAAACTTTTCACTGCTTCTAACAACTTACCTCCCACACCATATATTCTTAATACCTTCCACAGAGCATCTCTATCAACTCTGTCATATGCCTTCTCCAGATCCATAAATGCTACATACAAATCCATTTGCTTTTCTAAGTATTTCTCACATACATTCTTCAAAGCAAACTCCTAATCCACACATCCTCTACCACTTCTGAAACCATACTGCTCTTCCCCAATCTGATGCACTGTATGTATATATATATATATATATATATATATATATATATATATATATATATATATATATATATATATATATATATATTATCCCTGGGGATAGGGGAGAAAGAATACTTCCCACGTATTCCCTGCGTGTCGTAGAAGGCGACTAAAAGGGGAGGGAGCGGGTAGCTGGAAATCCTCCCCTTTCTTGTTTTTTTTTAATTTTCCAAAAGAAGCAACAGAGAAGGGGGTCAGGTGAGGATATTCCCTCTAAGGCCCAGTTCTCTGTTCTTAACGCTACCTCGCTAACGCGGGAAATGGCAAATAGTATGAAAAAAAAAAAAAAAAAAAATATATATATATATATATATATATATATATATATATATATATATATATATATATATATATATATATACTTATTCATTTTGCTTTGTCGCTGTCTCCCGCGTTAGCGAGGTAGCGCAAGGAAACAGACGAAAGAATGGCCCGACCCGTCCACATACACATGTATATACATACACGTCCACACACGCAAATATACATATCTACATCTCAATGTACACATATATATACACACACAGACATATACATATATACACATGTACATAATTCATAGTCTGCCTTTATTTGTTCCCATCGCCACCTCGCCACACATGGAATAACAACCCCCTCCCCCCTCATGTGTGCGAGGTAGCGCTAGGAAAGACACCAAAGGCCCCATTCGTTCACACTCAGTCTCTAGCTGTAATGTAATAATGCACCGAAACCACAGCTCCCTTTCCACATCCAGGCCCCACACACTTTCCATGGTTTACCCCAGACGCTTCACATGCCCAGGTTCAATCCACTGACAGCACGTCGACCCCAGTATACCACATCGTTCCAATTCACTCTATTCCTTGCACGCCTTTCACCCTCCTGCATGTTCAGGCCCCGATCACTCAAAATCATTTTCATTTAATCCTTCCACCTCCAATTTGGTCTCCCACTTTTCCTCGTTCCCTCCACCTCTGACACATATATCCTCTTGGTCAATCTTTCCCCACTCATTCTCTCCATGTGACCAAACCATTTCAAAACACCCTCTTCTGCTCTCTCAACCACACTCTTTTTATTTCCACACATCTCTCTCACCCTTGCATTACTTACTCGATCAAACCACCTCACACCACATATTGTCCTCAAACATCTCATTTCCAGCACATCCACCCTCCTGCGCACAACTCTATCCATAGCCCACGCCTCGCAACCATACAACATTGTTGGAACCACTATTCCTTCAAACATACCCATTTTTGCTTTCCGAGATAATGTTCTCGACTTCCAAACATTCTTCAAGGCTCCCAGAATTTTCGCCCCCTCCCCCGTCCTATGATTCACTTCCGCTTCCATGGTTCCATCCGCTGACAGATCCACTCCCAGATATCTAAAACACTTTACTTCCTCCAGTTTTTCTCCATTCAAATTTACCTCCCAATTGACTTGACCCTCAACCCTTCTGTACCTAATAACCTTGCTCTTATTCACATTTACTCTTAACTTTCTTCTTTCACACACTTTACCAAACTCAGACACCAGCTTCTTCAGTTTCTTACATGAATCAGCCACCAGCGCTGTATCATCAGCGAACAACAACTGACTCACTTCCAAAGCTCTCTCATCCACAACAGACTGCATACTTGCCCCTCTTTCCAAAACTCTTGCATTCACCTCCCTAACAACCCCATCCATAAACAAATTAAACAACCATGGAGACATCACAAACCCCTGCCGCAAACCTACATTCACTGAGAACCAATCACTTTCCTCTCTTCCTACACGTACACATGCCTTACATCCTCGATAAAAACTTTTCACTGCTTCTAACAGCTTGCCTCCCACACCATATATTCTTAATACCTTCCACAGAGCATCTCTATCAACTCTATCATACGCCTTCTCCAGATCCATAAATGCTACATATAAATCCATTTGTTTTTCTAAGTATTTCTCACATACATTCTTCAAAGCAAACACCTGATCCACACATCCTCTACCACTTCTGAAACCGCACTGCTCTTCCCCAATCTGATGCTCTGTACACGCCTTCACCCTCACAATCAATACCCTCTCATATAATTTACCAGGAATACTCAACAAACTTATACCTCTGTAATTTGAGCACTCACTCTTATCCCCTTTGCCTTCGTACAATGGCACTATGCAAGCATTCCGCCAATCCTCAGGCATCTCACCATGAATCATACATGCATAAAATAACCTTACCAACCAGTCAACAATACAGTCACCCTCTTTTTTAATAAATTCCACTGCAATACCATCCAAACCTGCTGCTTTGCCGGCTTTCATCGTCCGTAAAGCTTTTACTACCTCTTCTCTATTTACCAAATCATTTTCCCTAACCCTCTTACTTTGCACACCACCTCGACCAAAACACCCTATATCTGCCACTCTATCATCAAACACATTCAACAAACCTTCAAAATACTCACTCCATCTCCTTCTTACATCACCACTACTTGTTATCACCTCCCTATTTGCCTCCTTCACTGAAGTTCCCATTTGCTCCCTTGTCTTACGCACTTTATTTACCTCCTTCCAAAACATCTTTTTATTCTCCCTAAAATTTAATGATACTCTCTCCCCCTAACTCTCATTTGCCCTCTTTTCCACCTCTTGCACCTTTCTCTTGACCTCCTGTCTCTTTCTTTTATACCTCTCCCACTCATTTGCATTATTTCCCTGCAAAAATCGTTCAAATGCCTCTCTCTTCTCTTTCACTAATAATCTTACTTCTTCATCCCACCACTCACTACCTTTTCTAATCAACCCACCTCCCACTCTTCTCATGCCACAAGCATCACTGCTTCACTAAATACATCCCATTCCTCCCCCACTCCCCTTACCTCATTTGTTCTCACCTTTTTCCATTCTGTACTCAGTCTCTCCTGGTACTTCCTCACACAAGTCTCCTTCCCAAGCTCACTTACTCTCACCACTCTCTTCACCCCAACATTCTCTCTTCTTTTCTGAAAACCCCCACAAATCTTCACCTTCGCCTCCACAAGATAATGATCAGACATCCCTCCAGTTGCACCTCTAACACATTAACATCCAAAAGTCTCTCTTTCGTGCGTCTATCAATTAACACGTAATCCAATAACGCTCTCTGGCCATCCCTCCTACTTACATACGTATACTTATGTATATCTCGCTTTTTAAACCAGGTATTCCCAATCACCAGTCCTTTTTCAGCATATAAATCTACAAGCTCTTCACCATTTCCATTTACAACACTGAACACTCCATGTATACCAATTATTCCCTCAACTGCCACATTACTCAGCTTTGCATTCAAATCACCCATCACTATAACCCGGTCTTGTGCATCAAAACCGCTAACACACTCATTCAGCTGCTCCCAAAACACTTGCCTCTCATGATCTTTCTTCTCATGCCCAGGTGCATATGCACCAATAATCACCCATCTCTCTCCGTCAACTTTCAGTTTTACCCATATCAATCTAGAGTTTACTTTCTTACACTCTATCACATACTCCCACAACTCCTGATTCAGGAGTAGTGCTACTCCTTCCCTTGCTCTTGTCCTCTCACTAACCCCTGACTTTATTCCCAAGACATTCCCAAACCACTCTTCCCCTTTACCCTTTAGCTTCGTTTCACTCAGAGCCAAAACATCCAGGTTCCTTTCCTCAAACATAATACCTATCTCTCCTTTTTTCTCATCTTGGTTACATCCACACACATTTAGACACCCCAATCTGAGCCTTCGAGGAGGATGAGCACTCCTCGCGTGACTCCTTCTTCTGTTTCCCCTTTTAGAAAGTTAAAATACATGGAGGGGGAGGGTTTCTGGCCCCCCGCTCCCGTCCCCTTTAGTCGCCTTCTACGACACGTGAGGAATGCGTGGGAAGTATTCTTTCTCCCCTATCCCCGGGGATAAAACATATATATATATATATATATATATATATATATATATATATATATATATATATATATATATATATATATATATATATATATATATATATATATATTTTTTTTTTTTTTTTTTTTTTATACTTTGTCGCTGTCTCCCGCGTTTGCGAGGTAGCGCAAGGAAACAGACGAAAGAAATGGCCCCCCCCCCCCCCATACACATGTACATACACACGTCCACACACGCAAATATACATACCTACACAGCTTTCCATGGTTTACCCCAGACGCTTCACATGCCTTGCTTCAATCCACTGACAGCACGTCAACCCCTGTATACCACATGACTCCAATTCACTCTATATATATATATATATATATATATATATATATATATATATATATATATATATATATATATATATATATATATTCTTTCTTTCTTTCAAACTATTCGCCATTTCCCGCATTAGCGAGGTAGCGTTAAGAACAGAGGACTGGGCCTTGAGGGAATACCCTCACCTGGCCCAATTCTCTTTCTTTCGGAAAATTAAAAAAAAAAAACGAGAGGGGAGGATTTCCAGCCCCCCGCTCCCTCCCCTTTTAGTCGCCTTCTACGACACGCAGGGAATACGTGGGAAGTATTCTTTCTCCCCTATCCCCAGGGAGAATATATAGATATATATATATATATATATATATATATATATATATATATATATATATATATATATATATATATATATATATATATGTGTGTGTGTGTGTGTGTGTGTGTGTGTGTGTGTGTGTGTGTGTGTGTGTGTGTGTATTTTAACTTTCTAAAAGGGGAAACAGGAGAAGGAGTCACGCGGGGAGTGCTCATCCTCCTCGAAGGTTCTAAGGTTCTAAATGTGTGTGGATGTAACCGAGATGAGAAAAAAGGAGAGACAGGTAGTATGGTCGAGGAAAGGAACCTGGATGTTTTGGCTCTGAGTGAAACGAAGCTCAAGGGTAAAGGGGAAAAGTGGTTTGGGAATGTCTTGGAATAAAGTCAGGGGTTAGTGTGAGGACAAGAGCAAGGGAAGGAGTAGCACTACTCCTGACAGAGGAGTGGTGGGAGTATGTGATAGAGTGTAAGAAAGTAAACTCTATTTTGATATTGGTAAAACAGAAAGTTGATGGAGAGAGATGGGTGATTATTGGTGCATATGCACCTGGGCATGTGAAGAAAGATCATGAGAGGCAAGTGTTTTGGGAGCAGCTGAGTGAGTGTGTTAGTAGTTTTGATGCACAAGACCGGGCTATAGAGATGGGTGATTTGAATGCAAAGGTGAGTAATGTGGCAGTTGAGGGAATAATTGGTATACATGGAGTGTTCAGTGTTGTAAATGGAAATGGTGAAAAGCTTGTAGATTTATGTGCTGAAAAAGAACTGGTGATTGGGAATACCTGGGTTAAAAAGAGAGATATACATAAGTATACGTATGTAAGTAAGAGAGATGGCCAGAGAGCGTTCTTGGATTACGTGTTAATTGATAGGCGCGCGAAAGAGAGACTTTTGGATGTTAATGTGCTGAGAGGTGCAACTGGAGGGATGTCTGATCATTATCTTGTGGAGGCGAAGGTGAAGATTTGTAGATGTTTTCAGAAAAGAAGAGAGAATGTTGGGGTGAAGATAGTGGTGAGAGTAAGTGAGCTTGGGAAGGAGACTTGTGTGAGGAAGTACCAGGAGAGACTGAGTACAGAATGGAAAAAGGTGAGAACAAAGGAGGTAAGGGGAGTGGGGGAGGAATGGGATGTATTTAGGGAAGCAGTGATGGCTTGCGCAAAAGATGCTTCTGGCAAGAGAAGCGTGGGAGGTGGGCAGATTAGAAAGGGTAGCGAGTGGTGGGATGAAGAAGTAAGATTATTAGGGAAAGAGAAGAGAGAGGCATTTGGACGATTTTTGCAGGGAAATAATGCAAATGAGTGGGAGATGTATAAAAGAAAGAGGCAGGAGGTCAAGAGAAAGGTGCAAGAGGTGAAAAAGAGAGCAAATGAGAGCTGGGGTGCGAGAGAATCATTAAATTTTAGGGAGAATTAAAAGATGTTTTGGAAGGAGGTAAATAAAGTGCGTAAGACAAGGGAGCAAATGGAAACTTCGCTAAAGGGGGGCTAATGGGGAGGTGATAGCAAGAAGTGGTGATGTGAGAAGGAGATGGAGTGAGTATTTTGAAGGTTTGTTGAATGTGTTTGATGATAGAGTGGCAGATATAGGGTGTTTTGTTTGAGGTAGTGTGCAAAATGAGAGGCTTAGGAAAAATGATTTGGTAAACATAGAAGAGGTATTAAAAGCTTTGCGGAAGATGAAAGCCGGCAAGGCAGAGGGTTTGGATGGTATTGCAGTAGAATTTATTAAAAAAAGGGGGGTGACTGTATTGTTGACTGGTTGGTAAGGTTATTTAATGTATGTATGTCTCATGGTGAGATGCCTGAGGATTGGCGGAATGCTTGCATAGCGCCATTGTACAAAGGCAAAGGGGATAAAAGTGAGTGCTCAAATTACAGAGGTATAAGTTTGTTGAGTATTCCTGGTAAATTATATGGGAGGGTATTGATTGTGAGGGTGAAGGCATGTACAGAGCATCAGATTGGGGAAGAGCAGTGCGGTTTCAGAAGTGGTAGAGGATGTGTGGATCAGGTGTTTGCTTTGAAGAACGTAAGTGAGAAATACTTAGAAAAGCAAATGGATTTGTATGTAGCATTTATGGATCTGGAGAAGACATATGATAGAGTTGATAAAGATGCTCTGTGGAAGGTATTAAGAATATATGGTGTGGGAGGCAAGTCGTTAGAAGCAGTGAAAAGTTTTTATCGAGGATGTAAGGCATGTTTACGTGTAGGAAGAGAGGAAAATGATTGGTTCTCAGTGAATGTAGGTTTGCGGCAGGGGTGTGTGATGTCTCCATGGTTCTTTAATTTGTTTATGGATGGGGTTGTTAGGGAGGTGAATGCAAGAGTTTTGGAAAGAGGGCAAGTATGCAGTCTGTTGTGGATGAGAGAGCTTGGGAAGTGAGTCAGTTGTTGTTCGCTGATGAAACAGCGCTGGTGGCTGATTCGTGTGAGAAACTGCAGAAGCTGGTGACCGAGTTTGGTAAAGTGTGTGAAAGAAGAAAGGTTAGAGTAAATGTGAATAAGAGCAAGGTTATTAGGAACAGTAGGGTTGAGGGACAAGGCAATTGGGAGGTAAGTTTGAATGGGGAGAAACTGGAGGAAGTGAAGTGTTTTAGATATCTGGGAGTGGATTTGGCAGCGGATGGAACCATGGAAGCGGAAGTAAATCATAGGATGGGGGAGGGGGCGAAAGTCCTGGGTGTTTTGAAATGGTTTGGTCACATGGAGAGAATGAGTGAGGAAAGATTGACAAAGAGGATATATGTGTCAGAGGTGGAGGGAACGAGAAGTGGGAGACCAAATTGGAGGTGGAAAGATGGAGTGAAAAAGATTCTGAGTGATCGGGGCCTGAACATGCAGAAGGGTGAAAGGTGTGCAAGGAATAGAGTGAATTGGAACTATGTGGTATACCGGGGTCGACGTGCTGTCAATGGATTGAACCAGGGCATGTGAAGCGTCTGGGGTAAACCATGGAAAGTTCTGTGGGGCCTGGATGTGGAAAGGGAGCTGTGGTTTCGGTGCATTATTACATGACAGCTAGAGACTGAGTGTGAACGAATGTGGCCTTGTTGTCTTTTCCTAGCGCTACCTCGCACACATGAGTGGGGAGGGGGTTGTTATTCCATGTGTGGCGGGGTGGCGATGGGAATTAATAAAGGCAGACAGTATGAATTATGTACATGTGTATATATGTATATGTCTGTGTGTGTGTGTGTATATATATATATATATATATATATATATATATATATATATATATATATATATATATATATATATATATATATATATATACATATATATATATATATATATATATATATATATATATATATATATATATATATATATATATATATATCACCCCTTTCACCCCTATCCCTGGGGATAGGGGTGAAAGAATACTTCCCACGTATTCCTCGCGTGTCGTAGAAAGCGACTAGAGGGGACGGGAGCGGGGGGCCGGAAATCCTCCCCTCCTTGTATTAACTTTCTAAAATGGGAAACAGAAGAAGGAGTCACGCGGGGAGTGATCATCCTCCTCGAAGGCTCAGAGTGGGGTGCCTAAATGTGTGTGGATGTAACCAAGATGTGAAAAAAGGAGAGATAGGTAGTATGTTTGAGGAAAGGAACCTGGATGTTTTGGCTCTGAGTGAAACGAAGCTCAAGGGTAAAGGGGAAGAGTGGTTTGGAAATGTCTGGGGAGTGAAGTCAGGGGTTAGTGAGAGGACAAGAGCAAGGGAAGGAGTAGCAATACTCCTGAAACAGGAGTTGTGGGAGTATGTGATAGAATGTAAGAAAGTAAATTCTCGATTAATATGGGTAAAATTGAAAGTTGATGGAGAGAGGTGGGTGATTATTGGTGCATATGCACCTGGGCATGAGAAGAAAGATCATGAGAGGCAAGTGTTTTGGGAGCAGCTGAATGAGTGTGTTAGCGGTTTTGATGCACGAGACCGGGTTATAGTGATGGGTGATTTGAATGCAAAGGTGAGTAATGTGGCAGTTGAGGGAATAATTGGTATGCATGGGGTGTTCAGTGTTGTAAATGGAAATGGTGAAGAGCTTGTAGATTTATGTGCTGAAAAAGGACTGATGATTGGGAATACCTGGTTTAAAAAGCGAGATATACATAAGTATACTTATGTAAGTAGGAGAGATGGCCAGAGAGCGTTATGGGATTACGTGTTAATTGACAGGCGTGCGAAAGAGAGACTTTTGGATGTTAATGTGCTGAGAGGTGCAACTGGAGGGATGTCTGATCATTATCTTGTGGAGGCTAAGGTGAAGATTAGTATGGGTTTTCAGAAAAGAGGAGTGAATGTTGGGGTGAAGAAGGTGGTGAGAGTAAGTGAGCTTGGGAAGGAGACCTGTGTGGGGAAGTACCAGGAGAGACTGTGTACAGAATGGAAAAAGGTGAGAACAATGGAAGTAAGGGGAGTGGGGGAGGAATGGGATGTATTTAGGGAATCAGTGATGGATTGAGCAAAAGATGCTTGTGGCATGAGAAGAGTGGGAGGTGGGCTGTTTAGAAAGGGTAGTGAGTGGTGGGATGAAGAAGTAAGAGTATTAGTGAAAGAGAAGAGAGAGGTATTTGGACGATTTTTGCAGGGAAAAAATGCAATTGAGTGGGAGAAGTATAAAAGAAAGAGACAGGAGGTCAAGAGAAAGGTGCAAGAGGTGAAAAAAAGGGCAAATGAGAGTTGGGGTGAGAGACTATCAGTAAATTTTAGGGAGAATAAAAAGATGTTCTGGAAGGAGGTAAATAGGGTGCGTAAGACAAGGGAGCAAATGGGAACTTCAGTGAAGGGCGTAAATGGGGAGGTGATAACAAGTAGTGGTGATGTGAGAAGGAGATGGAATGAGTATTTTGAAGGTTTGTTGAATGTGTCTGATGACAGAGTGGCAGATATAGGGTGTTTTGGTCGAGGTGGTGTGCAAAGTGAGAGGGTTAGGGAAAATGATTTGGTAAACAGAGAAGAGGTAGTAAAAGCTTTGCGGAAGATGAAAGCCGGCAAGGCAGCAGGTTTGGATGGTATTGCAGTGGAATTTATTAAAAAAGGGGGTGACTGTATTGTTGACTGGTTGGTAAGGTTATTTAATGTATGTATGACTCATGGTGAGGTGCCTGAGGATTGGCGGAATGCGTGCATAGTGCCATTGTACAAAGGCAAAGGGGATAAGAGTGAGTGCTCAAATTACAGAGGTATAAGTTTGTTGAGTATTCCTGGTAAATTATATGGGTGGGTATTGATTGAGAGGGTGAAGGCATGTACAGAGCATCAGATTGGGGAAGAGCAGTGCGGTTTCAGAAGTGGTAGAGGATGTGTGGATCAGGTGTTTGCTTTGAAGAATGTATGTGAGAAATACTTAGAAAAGCAAATGGATTTGTATGTAGCATTTATGGATCTGGAGAAGGCATATGATAGAGTTGATAGAGAAGCTCTGTGGAAGGTATTAAGAATATATGGTGTGGGAGGCAAGTTGTTAGAAGCAGTGAAAAGTTTTTATCGAGGATGTAAGGCATGTGTACGTGTAGGAAGAGAGGAAAGTGATTGGTTCTCAGTGAATGTAGGTTTGCGGCAGGGGTGTGTGATGTCTCCATGGTTGTTTAATTTGTTTATGGATGGGGTTGTTAGGGAGGTAAATGCAAGAGTCCTGGAAAGAGGGGCAAGTATGAAGTCTGTTGGGGATGAGAGAGCTTGGGAAGTGAGTCAGTTGTTGTTCGCTGATGATACAGCGCTGGTGGCTGATTCATGTGAGAAACTGCAGAAGCTGGTGACTGAGTTTGGTAAAGTGTGTGGAAGAAGAAAGTTAAGAGTAAATGTGAATAAGAGCAAGGTTATTAGGTACAGTAGGGTTGAGGGTCAAGTCAATTGGGAGGTGAGTTTGAATGGAGAAAAACTGGAGGAAGTGAAGTGTTTTAGATATCTGGGAGTGGATCTGTCAGCGGATGGAACCATGGAAGCGGAAGTGGATCATAGGGTGGGGGAGGGGGCGAAAATTTTGGGAGCCTTGAAAAATGTGTGGAAGTCGAGAACATTATCTCGGAAAGCAAAAATGGGTATGTTTGAAGGAATAGTGGTTCCAACAATGTTGTATGGTTGCGAGGCGTGGGCTATGGATAGAGTTGTGCGCAGGAGGATGGATGTGCTGGAAATGAGATGTTTGAGGTCAATGTGTGGTGTGAGGTGGTTTGATCGAGTAAGTAACGTAAGGGTAAGAGAGATGTGTGGAAATAAAAAGAGCGTGGTTGAGAGAGCAGAAGAGGGTGTTTTGAAATGGTTTGGGCACATGGAGAGAATGAGTGAGGAAAGATTGACCAAGAGGATATATGTGTCGGAGGTGGAGGGAACGAGGAGAAGAGGGAGACCAAATTGGAGGTGGAAAGATGGAGTGAAAAAGATTTTGTGTGATCGGGGCCTGAACATGCAGGAGGGTGAAAGGAGGGCAAGGAATAGAGTGAATTGGAGCGATGTGGTATACAGGGGTTGACGTGCTGTCAGTGGATTGAATCAAGGCATGTGAAGCGTCTGGGGTAAACCATGGAAAGCTGTGTAGGTATGTATATTTGCGTGTGTGGACGTGTGTATGTACATGTGTATGGGGGGGGGGGGGTTGGGCCATTTCTTTCGTCTGTTTCCTTGCGCTACCTCGCAAACGCGGGAGACAGCGACAAAGTATAAAAAAAAAGAAAAAAAAAATATATATATATATATACGTTGAGATGTATAGGTATGTATATTTGCGTGCGTGGACGTGTATATATATACATGTGTATGTGGGTGGGTTGGGCCATTCTTTCGTCTGTTTCCTTGCGCTACCTCGCTAACGCGGGAGACAGCGACAAAGCAAAAAAAAAAAAAAACATATATATATATATATATATATATATATATATATATATATATATATATATATATATATATATATATATATATGTATATATATATGATTAAAATGATCAATGTGTTGTCGGTGAAAGTATAAACGAAAAAGTGATCTGTACACTGATGTCTTTAAGACACAATCCTCGTTAAGACCATAACAGAACCTCGACCCAAACTGCACCATTATTCGTGTATTTCCATTGTATTAATGCCATGATCTGTAGCAGCATAATCCACCGGCACGAGTCACGTTCTGTGTGACTTACCTGACTCGTCTTGAGTGACCTGAGTCACGGTTGACCCTGGTCGGGTCCTCTGGTCTAATCTGCGCATCAAGTGGCCGACAGCAGCCTGACGTGGACCACCACAACACAACGCTGTGTTACAGCAGAGCAGGTGACGTTCTCATACGTAAATCAAACCTAACCACTGGTGGGGTTCTGCGGGTTGTACCTGGGGTGCAGAACATGGGTAGCGGGTGGCCTCCCTCCTCGACCATGGAGGAGAACGTGTGAACTGGTGTTTCCACGTTGCCTCTCCCAGTCTGCTGCACTCATGCAACACAACTGCAATACATGATGGAGCCTCGCTAGTCCCAGTCTTCCCTCATGCAACACAACTGCAATACATGATGGAGCCTCGCTCAAGAGGTTCTCGAGGCTGGGGCAGGCGTTAATATCCTGGTCGTATCTGGTCGTGTGTGACTGGACGACCCGTCTCGCTTCAAACATCCCCCCTCCCCCACACACACACACACACACCTCAACACATCCAGGTCCAGGTGGCTGGAAATGAAGCCATGAATATCTTTACTGTTGTTGACTGGAAGGGACGGGCGTCCTGGAAGTGAAGACATCTGGAAGGGGAGGTCTGCTGGAAGGTTCTTGAGGGGAGAGAGGGGAAGGCAGGAGGAGGAGGGTGCCAAGTGAAGGGAAGGTTTAGTGGAGGTGAGGAGAGTAAACAAGGTTTGGTCTGAGATCCA
>NC_092296.1:13956508-13986508 GCF_036320965.1 Panulirus ornatus
GTACACATGCCTTACATCCTCGATAAAGACTTTTCACTGCTTCTAACAACTTGCCTCCCACACCATATATTCTTAATACCTTCCACAGAGCATCTCTATCAACTCTACCATATGCCTTCTCCAGATCCATAAATGCTACATACAAATCCATTTGCTTTTCTAAGTATTTCTCACATACATTCTTCAAAGCAAACACCTGATCCACACATCCTCTACCACTTCTGAAACCACACTGCTCTTCCCCAATCTGATGCTCTGTACATGCCTTCACCCTCTCAATCAATACCCTCCCATAAAATTTACCAGGAATACTCAACAAACTTATACCTCTGTAATTTAAGCACTCACTCTTATCCCCTTTGCCTTTGTACAATGGCACTATGCACGCATTCCGCCAATCCTCAGGCACCTCACCATGAGTCATACATACATTAAATAACCTTACAAACCAGTCAATAATACAGTCACCCCCTTTTTTAATAAATTCCACTGCAATACCATCCAAACCTGCTGCCTTGCCGGCTTTCATCTTCCGCAAAGCTTTTAATATCTCTTCTCTGTTTACCAAATCATTTTCCCTAACCCTCTCACTTTGCACACCACCTCGACCAAAACACTCTATATCTGCCACTCTATCATCAAACCTTCAAAATACTCACTCCATCTCCTTCTCACATCACCACTACTTGTCATCAACTCCCCATTTGCGCCCTTCACTGAAGTTCCCATTTCCTCCCTTGTCTTACGCACTTTATTTACCTCCTTCCAGAACATCTTTTTATTCTCCCTAAAATTTAATGATACTCTCTCACCCCAACTCTCTTTTGCCCTCTTTTTCACCTCTTGCACCTTTCTCTTGACCTCCTGTCTCTTTCTTTTATACATCTCCCACTCAATTGCATTTTTTCCCTGCAAAAATCGTCCAAATGCCTCTCTCTTCTCTTTCACTAATAATCTTACTTCTTCATCCCACCACTCACTACCCTTTCTAATCAACCCATCTCCCACGCTTCTCATGCCACAAGCATCTTTTGCGCAATCCATCACTGATTCCCTAAATACATCCCATTCCTCCCCCACTCCCCTTACTTCCATTGTTCTCACCTTTTTCCATTCTGTACTCAGTCTCTCCTGGTACTTCCTCACACAAGTCTCCTTCCCAAGCTCACTTACTCTCACCACCCTCTTCACCCCAACATTCACTCTTCTTTTCTGAAAACCCATACAAATCTTCACCTTAGCCTCCACAAGATAATGATCAGACATCCCTCCAGTTGCACCTCTCAGCACATTAACTTACAAAAGTCTCTCTTTCGCGCGCCTGTCAATTAACACGTAATCCAATATATATATATATATATATATATATATATATATATATATATATATATATATATATATATATATATATATATATATATATATATGAATACGTCGAGATGTATAGGTATGTATATTTGCGTGTGTGGACGTGTATGTATATACATGTGTATGTGGGTGGGTTGGGCCATTCTTTCGTCTGTTTCCTTGCGCTACCTCGCTAACGCGGGAGACAGCGACAAAGCAAAATAATAATAATAACAATTTATATATATTTTCTTTCTTTCAAACTATTCGCCATTTCCCGCGTTAGCGAGGTAGCGTTAAGAACAGAGGACTGGGCCTCTGAGGGTAGATCCTCACCTGGCCCCCTTCTCTGTTCCTTCTTTTGGAAAATTAAAAACAAAAAAAAATTATATATAATATATATATATATATATATATATATATATATATATATATATATATATATATATATATATATATATATATATATATAATATATGTGTGTGTGTGTGTGTGTGTGTGTGTGTGTGTGTGTGTGTGTGTGTGTGTGTTACACCAAGTCAACAACCAACCACAGTCCACAACAGTTCCCTGAGCCATCCAAACTTGTCTGCTTGGCGGGTCGCAGGTTAAAGTTAAGTTTAACATTGACGAGCCAATTTTAACATTGGATTAACAAGATCTGGTACTGGAGGATTTCTCATTATCCCGCGCCCTGGGGGCCAGGCCAGGCCAGGCCAGGCCAGGCCAGGGTAATTAAAGCTGAGGGACTTAATTACTGTTATTAATGCTCACCTGACCCCCCCCCCCCTCACCTCCCATCATTACACCCCCTCCCACCCCCCCTGTCCCCCAAGCCTTCCCACCAAACAAATGTTAGTTAACAGCATTTTAACATCCCTCACTGCATCATTAACTTCCCCCCCTCACCCCTCTAAGCTTTCTATCTAACAAATGTTAGTTAACAAGATTTTAACAACATGATAAACAACAGAGACACAGATGATAACCAAGACGAAGATACGGTGAGATAAATGAGTTATCATAACACAAGTGACGTGCAACGAGGCAACATAGAGACAACGAGGCAACATAGAGACAACGAGGCAACATAGAGACAACGAGGGAACATAGAGACAACGAGGCAACATAGAGACAACGAGGCAACATAGAGACAACGAGGCAATATAGAGACAACATAGAGACAACGAGGCAACATAGAGACAACGAGGCAACATAGAGACAACGAGGGAACATAGAGACAACGAGGCAACATAGAGACAACGAGGCAACATAGAGACAACGAGGCAATATAGAGACAACATAGAGACAACGAGGCAACATAGAGACAACGAGGCAACATAGAGACAACGAGGGAACATAGAGACAACGAGGCAACATAGAGACAACGAGGCAACATAGAGACAACGAGGCAATATAGAGACAACATAGAGACAACGAGGCAACATAGAGACAACGAGGCAACATAGAGACAACGAGGCAATATAGAGACAACATAGAGACAACGAGGCAACATAGAGACAACGAGGCAACATAGAGACAACGAGGCAATATAGAGACAACATAGAGACAACGAGGCAACATAGAGACAACGAGGCAACATAGAGGCAACATAGAGACAACGAGGCAACATAGAGACAACGAGGGAACATAGAGACAACGAGGCAACATAGAGACAACGAGGGAACATAGAGACAACGAGGGAACATAGAGACAACGAGGCAACATAGAGACAACGAGGCAACATAGAGACAACGAGGGAACATAGAGACAACGAGGGAACATAGAGACAACGAGGCAACATAGAGACAACGAGGCAACATGGAGACAACGAGGCAACATAGAGACAACGAGGCAACATAGAGACAACGAGGCAACATGGAGACAACGAGGCAACATAGAGACAACAGAACTATGAGACAAAGAATAACAGTGAACCACAGGACATAGAAACCACAGTGAAGGTGGAGAGGCAAAGACAAAGACAAGGACAAAGAAATGAAGGATATGATTACAAAGACAAAATTCACACACACACATCTGAGGGAAATACAACCATGAGAATACAGTGAGAATATAAGGGGGGAAATAATGTGTGATGACTTGGCTGAGCAACAGTGAAAGAGGAGAGCAGTGCCAAGGGTGGCAGTGTAAAGACACGAGCGTCATAAGCAGTGAATGCACTGGTGGTAGGGGGGGGGGGGGGGAGGGGGGCAGATAGTTACAAGTTATACACACAAAATGTCGTAAAGTCTCTATATTCAAATTTTGCAAGGTTTTTACTGTGATGTATTTTATATAAAAATAACTATTCCTCCATACACCATACAATGCCTCAACTCCCCACCACTACACCATACAATGCCTCAACTCCCCACCACGACACCATACAATGCCTCAACTCCCCACCACTACACCATACAATGCCTCAACTCCCCACCACTACACCATACAATGCCTCAACTCCCCACCACTACACCATACAATGCCTCAACTCCCCACCACTACACCATACAATGCCTCAACTCCCCACCACGACACCATACAATGCCTCAACTCCCCACCACTACACCATACAATGCCTCAACTCCCCACCACTACACCATACAATGCCTCAACTCCCCACCACTACACCATACAATGCCTCAACTCCCCACCACTACACCATACAATGCCTCAACTCCCCACCACGACACCATACAATGCCTCAACTCCCCACCACTACACCATACAATGCCTCAACTCCCCACCACTACACCATACAATGCCTCAACTCCCCACCACTACACCATACAATGCCTCAACTCCCCACCACTACACCATACAATGCCTCAACTCCCCACCACGACACCATACAATGCCTCAACTCCCCACCACTACACCATACAATGCCTCAACTCCCCACCACTACACCATACAATGCCTCAACTCCCCACCACTACACCATACAATGCCTCAACTCCCCACCACTACACCATACAATGCCTCAACTCCCCACCACTACACCATACAATGCCTTCCTCTTCCATATTTGGTGTTGATGTGACAATCATTACCCACGCATCTCGTTTTCTTTAACTCGTCCAGTCAGTCTGTGAATGATTGTGTTGTCTCAAGTCTTGCCTCCATCTCGAGTGTCAGCTCAAGCTTCATCATCAAGTGTGAGGTTTCGCCTCCATCTTGAGTGTCAGCTCAACCTTCACCCTCAAGTGAGTACCCCCTGGGTACAAGGTCCACCCACGCTGAGTGCATGTCACTCGCTCTCCTCCTTATACCAGACTGCTAGACGTATGGCGCTAGGCACATGGGGCTGGGCACATGACGCTAGGCACATGATGCTAGGCACATGAGGCTAGGCACATGGGGCTGGGCACATGACGCTAGGCACATGATGCTAGGCACATGAGGCTAGGCACATGGGGCTGGGCACATGACGCTAGGCACATGATGCTAGGCACATGAGGCTAGGCACATGCTAGGGACATGACGCTAGGCACATGATGCTAGGCACATGATGCTAGGCACATGACGCTAGGCACATGATGCTAGGCACATGAAGGTAGGCACATGATGCTAGGCACATGATGCTAGGCACATGATGCTAGGCACATGACGCTAGGGACATGACGCTAGGCACATGATGCTAGGCACATGATGCTAGGCACATGATGCTAGGCACATGATGCGAGGCACATGAGGCTAGGCACATGATGCTAGGCACATGATGCTAGGCACATGATGCTAGGCACATGCTAGGGACATGACGCTAGGCACATGATGCTAGGGACATGATGCTAGGCACATAATGCTAGGGACATGACGCTAGGCACATGATGCTAGGGACATGAAGGTAGGCACATGATGCTATGCACATGATGCTAGGCACATGACGCTAGGCACATGACGCTAGGCACATGATGCTAGGCACATGATGCTAGGCACATGACGCTAGGGACATGCGCTAGGCACATGATGCTAGGGACATGAAGGTAGGCACATGATGCTAGGCACATGATGCTAGGGACATGACGCTAGGCACATGACGCTAGGCACATGATGCTAGGCACATGATGCTAGGCACATGATGCTAGGCACATGAGGCTGGGCACATGAGGCTAGGGACATGACGCTATGCACATGATGCTAGGGACATGAAGGTAGGCACATGATGCTAGGCACATGATGCTAGGCACATGATGCTAAGGACATGAGCTAGGCACATGACGCTAGGCACATGATGCTAGGCACATGATGCCAGGCACATGATGCTAGGCACATGATGCTAGGGACATGACGCTAGGCACATGACGCTAGGCACACGATGCTAGGGACATGAAGGTAGGCACATGATGCTAGGCACATGATGCTAGGCACATGACGCTAGGCACATGATGCTCGGAACATGACGCTATGCACATGATGCTAGGGACATGAAGGTAGGCACATGATGCTAGGCACATGATGCTAGGCACATGAAGCTGGGCACATGGTGCTAGGCACATGAGGCTAGGGACATGACGCTATGCACATGATGCTAGGGACATGAAGGTAAAGGTAGGCACATGATGCTAGGCACATGATGCTAGGCACATGCTAGGGACATGACGCTAGGCACATGACGCTAGGCACATGATGCTAGGCACATGAGGCTAAGCACATGATGCTAGGCACATGATGCTAGGCACATGATGCTAGGGACATGACGCTAGGCACATGATGCTAGGGACATGAAGGTAGGCACATGATGCTAGGCACATGATACTAGGCACATGACGCTAGGCACATGATGCTAGGAACATGACGCTATGCACATGATGCTAGGGACATGAAGGTAGGCACATGATGCTAGGCACATGATGCTAGGCACATGATGCTAGGCACATGAGGCTAAGCACATGATGCTAGGCACGTGAGGCTAGGCACATGATGCTAGACACATGAAGCTAGGCATATGATGCTAGGCACATGGTGCTAGGCACATACATGGTGCTAGGCACATGGTGCTACAGGGTGGCAGAAACGTACGTAAGAACCAGCCTGCGTCAGGTGGGGCACAACACAGTTGCTGACATGTGACCTGTGAGCAGTGGGTAAGTACTTGTGATTCTTACATATAACTTTTATGACAACCTCAGATCAGTGTTGTAAGTCGATTCTTGTTACAACATAACAACCCGGCCTGTCTTAAATATATTAATCAACATAAATGGTACAAATGTTCAACAATATAGTTACATAATTATTTTCCTGTATCATTTAGTCTGATGTTGGGTTGTATATTCGGAAAAGATCACAACGAAATCACAACTCCTTCACTATAACAAACAGTGAAGGAGTGTATGTCTTCACAACTCTCTTCATTCAGTGTCTGAAGAAAGCATTCAGTGTTGCTGTTCGAAGGACCGACACGTAGTCGACCCAGGTAACAACTCAGGTAATCAATAGGTTCGACGACCATACCAAACGAAGATATTTTGATGGCAGTTCAATTCCCCCGAAGCCAAGCTGAAGATGAAGCACATGGAACACATGCTTCATGTTGTGTTAACCTACATTACAACACCGATCGTAGGGTTAGTGTAGGACATACTCACGTCCTAACCACAGTCAAATTACGTAAGTCAATGACACTAAGTCATGCTAGGTGGCACTTGACTTAAGTCATTCTCCCGGTCGTGTTCAGTGTCGGTCTTCAACATGGGGAAGGGGGATGACAACCCAAGGATGAACAGATGGTGTAGTAAGAATACATGCGAGGCGACCTTTAGGTTATGACGTGTTGGTCGCTCCCTGGCCCGCGTCCCGCCACGTCGCTCCCCCTCCTCCTCCAACTTACCTACGTACTTAGCGATGAGCTTGCTACGGAGGGGCGGCTCCATCTTGCCACAGATGACGACGTCGCTTGAGTAACTGGAGTTTGAGTGTGTGGAGGGCAGACGGGAGGAGCCTGGAGGGACGATAGACGGGTCGACCATCTATTATGTAGCCTGTTTGGAAAAGGTCGACTCCGTCAGGCACACACACCACCTCGCCAACCCGCTCCTCCCCCACCAACACCCTTGCACTCTCACCTTCCTCAATCTCACTGTTAATATTCCCTCACTTCAGACTCGCTCCTGGGTTTACAACTCTGGTGGTCATTACGCGCTAACAACCCAGATGTTCTCCCTCGAACGAGGATGGGTCATTACCCATTAAGATGACAACCAGGTTCCTCCCCAACCAGCCAATAGCGATGGTAAGGTCGGCCGTTATCACTGGTCATCAATCTGTGTCACTGGTCATCAATTTCCACTCCAGTTCCAGGTGTCTGGGTGCCACTTGACCACATTCCATTCTGTGCCACATTACCATCTACCATCATCCAGTCTTGTTTGCCCCACCAGTTCAGTACTGTTCTCTGTGTGCTTGTGTTTCCTCCAGTGTTGTATAGGGGGAGGACCTGCTGCTGCTGCTGCTGGAGGGAGACGCGTCATCGAAGCACCAAGACCCAGGTTCGACTCCCTGGTCTTCTGTGCTACCACCATCGACCCTCCAGCATCGCCATCGCTAGACTTAAGGTCACTTGCAGTGATACCAATGCATGGTTTTCGTCAGACCTCCATCAATTTGGTGTCATTCCTTCCTTCCTCCTTCCTTCCTTCCTTCCTTCCTCCTTCCTTCCTTCCTCCTTCCTTCCTTCCTTCCTACCTTCCTTCCTCCTTCCTTCCTTCCTTCCTTCCTTCCTTCCTCCTTCCTCCTTCCTTCCTTCCTTCCTTCCTTCCTCCCTCCTTCCTTCCTTCCTTCATACCAAGCGACACTGACTTCCTTCATTCCTGGTTTTTTCTTCACGTTGACCCAACCTCAACGACACGTAATGCATCACAGAGGACATCCTACTGTGATATTGTCATCAATATATAAACTCCTTGACCGAACTACTACTACTACTACTACTACTACTACTACTACTACTACTACTACTACTACTACTACTACTACTACTACTACTACTACTACTACTACTACTACTACTACTACTACTACTACTACTACTACTACTACTACTACTACTCTACTACTACTACTACTACTACTACTACTACTACTACTACTACTACTACTACTACTACTACTACTACTACTACTACTACTACTCTACTACTACTACTACTACTACTACTACTACTACCACTACTACTACTACTACTACTACTACCTACTACTACTACTACTACTACTACTACTACTACTACTACTACTACTACTACTACTACTACTACTACTACTACCACTACTACTACTACTACTACTACTACTACTACTACTACTACTACTACTACTACTACTACTACTACTACCACTACTACTACTACTA
This sequence comes from Panulirus ornatus, assembly GCF_036320965.1. Lineage (NCBI taxonomy): Eukaryota > Metazoa > Arthropoda > Malacostraca > Decapoda > Palinuridae > Panulirus > Panulirus ornatus. The sequence goes on from NC_092296.1 coordinate 13,965,213, forward strand.
CTACTACTACTACTACTACTACTACTACTACTACTACTACTACTACTACTACTACTACTACTACTACTACTACTACTACTACTACTACTACTACTACTACTACTACTACTACTACTACTACTACTACCTACTACTACTACTACTACTACTACTACCACTACTACTACTACTACTACTACTACTACTACTACTACTACTACTACTACTACTACTACTACTACTACTACTACTACTACTACTACTACTACTACTACTACTACTACTACTACTACTACTACTACTACTACTACTACTACTACTACTACTACTACTACTACTACTACTACTACTACTACTACTACTACTACTACTACTACTACTACTACTACTACTACTACTACTACTACTACTACTACTACTACTACTACACTACTACTACTACTACTCCTACTACTACTACTACTACTACTACTACTACTACTACTACTACTACTACTACTACTACTACTACTACTACTACTACTACTACTACTACTACTACTACTACTACTACTACTACTACTACTACTACTACTACTACTACTACTACTACTACTACTACTACTACTACTACTACTACTACTACTACTACTACTACTACTACTACTACTACTACTACTACTGCTCCTACTACTACTACTACTACTACTACTACTACTACTACTACTACTACTACTACTACTACTACTACTACTACTACTACTACTACTACTACTACTACTACTACTACTACTACTACTACTACTACTACTACTACTACTACTACTACTACTACTACTACTACTACTACTACTACTACTACTGCTCCTACTACTACTACTACTACTACTACTACTACCCTACTACTACTACTACTACTACTACTACCACTACTACTACTACTACTACTACTACTACTACTACTACTACTACCACTACTACTGCTCCTACTACTACTACTACTACTACTACTACTACTACTACTACTACTACTACTACTGCTCCTACTACTACTACTACTACCACTACTACTACTACTGCTCCTACTACTACTACTACTACTACTACTACTGCTCCTACTACTACTACTAACTACTACTACTACTACTACTACTACTACTACTGCTCCTACTACTACTACTACTACCACTACTACTACTACTGCTCCTACTACTACTACTACTACTACTACTACTGCTCCTACTACTACTACTACTACTACTACTACTACTACTACTACTACTACTGCTCCTACTACTACTGCTCCTACTACTACTACTACTACTACTACTACTACTACCACTACTACTACTACTACTACTACTACTACTACTACTACTGCTCCTACTACTACTACTACTACTACTACTACTACTACTAATTATAATAATAATAATAATAATACATGGTACACAAGCTATACTCATACTACACCCGTAGCGTCGTATATCTATATATCTCTCTACTGACATATCTACTTACCTCTCTATCTATCTACCCACCTACCTACCTACCCACCTACCTATATATTTACCTACTTACCTATCTATATATCTATCTACCCACCTGCCAACCTACCTACCTATATATTAACCTACCTACCTATCGATTTACTAACCTACTTATCTCCTTACATATCTACCTATCTACCTACCTATCTACCTACCTACCTACCTATCTACCGTGCATCGTTTCCCACGCTACTCTGGGGCGTCGCCCACTGTTGCCTGGCCCCACAAACCACATCTCCCCACCTCATAGATCTACCCACCCCGACACTACTTCCTCTCACACCCGTACTGCCTCTCAACCTCAGAGAGACGCCTCTCACACGCGTAGTGCATCTCAACCCCAGAGAGACGCCTCTCACACCCGTACTGCCTCTCAGCCCCAGAGAGATGCCTCTCACACGCGTACTGCATCTTAACCCCAGAGATGCCTCTCACACACGTACTGCCTCTCAACCCCAGAGAGACGCCTCTCACACACGTAGTGCATCTCAACCCCAGAGAGATGCCTCTCACACCCGTACTACCTCTCAACCACAAAGAGATGCCTCTCACACGCGTAGTGCCTCTCAACCCCAGAGAGACGCCTCTCACACGCGTAGTGCATCTCAACCCCAGAGAGATGCCTCTCACACCCGTACTGCCTCTCATCCCCAGCCGTACAGCCTCTACGCACGCCTCACCCTCATCCTGCCTCATCCACACAGCCTCCACACTGCTGCTGGTGTGGACGCCCACACTCTACACCAGCAGCGCACGTCCCCCACACCAGCCAGCCTCCCTCCCTGCACACCCCTCACATCCTACTAGCCCGTCCCTCACCTCCTACTAGCCCGTCCCTCAACTAGCAATGGTAGGAGGAGCAGCAGCAGAGAGTGGCTGGTGGGCCGGTGTGAAGTGCGGATTTACTCGAGCAACTTGCACGATCATGGTCGATGAGTCTCGCCCTTCAACACTTCACACCAGCAATACCTGAGCACCTCCTCTCTGAACTCCCTCCCTCACTCCCTCCCTCACTCATTCCCTCACTCCCTCATTCCCTCCCTCCCTCCCTCACTCCCTCCCTCCCTCACTGAGAGACCTGACTGCTTCCCGACTCTATCAATACCCCGGTCCTACCCTACCCAGAATGTACACCTCCCTCCCTCACTTCCCTACACCCAACCACACACTTGGCTTTCCTCACTCAAGTGGAGGAGGGGAGAAGACCCCGCCTTCATGGAGGAGGGGTGAAGACCCCGCCTTCATGGAGGAATGATGACACACGAGAACGTGACGCCTTACTCTCGATCAGCTACCGAAGGAACGAGGAGGGGGGGGAGGGGGTTGCTGTGGGAGGTGGGTGGGTCAGGGAAGGGTGTGTGGGGGTGGGTTGCTGTGGGAGGTGGGTCAGGGAAGGGTGTGTGGGGGTGTGTTGCTGTGGGAGGTGGGTGTGTGTGTGGGGGTGGAAGTCTGCGTGTGTGGATGGCACCTCGGCTTGTAGCGTTGACCTCACAGGCAGACGGATGAACAAAGAAAGGTCAAATAGGGTCAGTTGAGGGGAGGGGGGGGAAGTATAAGTAGCGGGTCAGCACAGGTACAGGTCAACAAGTACAGGTCAACAGGTACAGGTCAACACTCAGGTAACTTGTAAGACCAAGGTTGGTCGTGTTCAGTGTGGGGAGGGTCAGAGTAAACTGACGAACCCAACACACATGAAGAACCGTGTCTCTCCCGCTCCTGCACACACACAGACACACACACACACACACATTAACACTGATGATACACACACACACACACACACACACACACACACACACACATTAACACTGATGATACACACACACACACACACACACACACACACACACACACACACACACATTAACACTGATGATACACACACACACACACACACACACACACATTAACACTGATGATACACACACACACATACACACACACACACACACACACACACACACACACACATTAACACTGATGATACACACACACACACACACACACATTAACACTGATGATACACACACACACACACACACACATTAACACTGATGATACACACACACACACACACACACACACACACACACACACACACACACACACACACACACACACACATTAACACTGATGATACACACACACACACACACACACACACACACACACACACACACACACACACACACATTAACACTGATGATACACACACACACACACACACACACACATTAACACTGATGATACACACACACACACACACACACACACACACACACACACACACACACACACACACATACCGACTGGGAAATATGAAAACAATATATACGAAATTCGCAGTAGCAATTGGACAACACTTCTTGACGTTCACACAGTAGAGGAAATGTGGAATAATTCTATAAACACAAAACTCGAGATGGAAAATAAACATATTCCACGAATTGCGAAGTGAACTTGCAATATTTGAAAACCATCATGGGTGAATAGGAGAACAGAAGGACTAATTCTTCAAAAGAAGAAAACATATAAGAAATTCAAATCAATGGAAACATGAAAATCACCAGGAAGTAATCAAAATACAAAGAGAGTGTAAGGTCACAAGACAGAGTAAACGCGACGAAGAAAAAAGAATTTCCTTCAAATTTAAGAATAATCCTAAGTAACCCTTCACATATATAAGACAAAGGAAGACAGTAAAAGAAGGAATTAGACCATTACGAAACAAACATGACACACTAACTACTGGATCAGTGACTGGCTTACTGGGAGAAAGCAGCGTGTGTTCAAAATTCTGAACAAAGTCGATATAAAGTAAGTCACGAATATCTTTTCGAAACACAAGAAAACACGATTGTCGTTCGGACAAAAATATTTTATGAATTCAGGTATACCCTGAGAAGACCACTGTATAAACGACAGCAGTAACTGGGACACCAGTTAGTTAATGTGCAACAGCGGAGAGTCAGAGATAACTTATAAAAACTTCTGAGCGGAATTACATTTGATTGTCAAGTTAAACTCCTTTTTTCTTCCAGACAACCCAGTCGTGGGTCAATCTTCCAGTTGTCTTTCTTATTCATATAAACCCATGTAAACAACCTTCCTGTACCAAACAGAACCAAATTATTAATTCATCCAGTTTATCATTTATTTACCACTTTACATCAATCTTACAGATAATTTCAGAACCCCTTAGCAAACTTTTGCCCAGCCTACAGCATCATCTGCCTACACCAACGTGTTGGAACCTTCGTACATATATTTAAGCTACATAAATCTTGGCCAGAACCCGCCATAACTTCCTCCCACTCACACAGGCAACGTAAGATGACACATCACATCCCAACTCTTCCCTAAACTTCATACAGATCATCCAGGTATTTTTCTCCCTGGCATAAAACCTCCCCACATTAAATACACTCTAAGGTACTTTTCCTCAGCTACCTCATGCACTCCGTACTCCCTCTCGATCCAGACGTACCAGGGTGAAAACACGTACGCATTCCTGCACTGCCTCGCCCCGTAATGCCTCCTAGCGCCAGTAACCATGTACCTATGTGGTGAACCAGACGCGTTGCATGACCTGCCTTGCATGACCTGTGACTTTCCTCAGCCTCACATGACACCACAAAGAAGTCCAGGTCACACACACACACACACACACACACACACACACACACCACTACCACCATCACCACTACCACTACCACTATGTTCGAGCGCCACTAACATGCCAATTGTCGCCACTACCACACAGGGCTGTATGATGGGAGCAGCCACTACCCCGGACACATGCTAATGACTGATGCTACTGAATAACCATCATATACGACCTCCACCACCTACACTGACCCTCTACCACAATACCCACCTACACTGACCCTCTACTACAATACCCACCTACACTGACCCTCTACCACAATACCCACCTACACTAACCCTCTACCACAGTACCCACCTACACTGACCCTCTACCACAATACCCACCTACACTGACCCTCTACCACAATATCCACCTACACTAACCCTCTACCACAATACCCACCTACACTGACCCTCTACCACAATACCCACCTACACTGACCCTCTACCACAATATCCACCTACACTAACCCTCTACCACAATACCCACCTACACTGACCCTCTACCACAATACCCACCTACACTGGCCCTCTACCACAATACCCACCTACACTGACCCTCTACCACAATACCCACCTACACTGGCCCTCTACCACAATATCCACCTACACTGACCCTCTACCACAATACCCACCTACACTGACCCTCTACCACAATACCCACCTACACTGACCCTATACCACAATACCCACCTACACTGACCCTCTACCACAATACCCACCTACACTGACCCTCTACCACAATACCCACCTACACTGACCCTCTACCACAATACCCACCTACACTGACCCTCTACTACAATACCCACCTACACTGACCCTCTACTACAATACCCACCTACACTGACCCTCTACCACAATACCCACCTACACTGACCCTCTACCACAATACTCACCTACACTGACCCTCTACTACAATACCCACCTACACTGACCCTCTACCACAATACCCACCTACACTGACCCTCTACTACAATACCCACCTACACTGGCCCTCTACCACAATACCCACCTACACTGACCCTCTACCACAATACCCACCTACACTGGCCCTCTACCACAGTACCCACCTACACGGACCCTCTACCACAATACTCACCTACACTGACCCTCTACTACAATACCCACCTACACTGACCCTCTACCACAATACCCACCTACACTGACCCTCTACCACAATACCCACCTACACTGATCCTCTACCACAATACCCACCCAAACTGACCCTCTACCACAATACCCACCTACACTGGCCCTCTACCACAATACCCACCTACACTGACCCTCTACCACAATACCCACCTACACTGGCCCTCTACCACAATACCCACCTACACTGACCCTCTACCACAATACCCACCTACACTGACCCTCTACCACAATACCCACCTACACTGGCCCTCTACCACAATACCCACCTACACTGACCCTCTACCACAATACCCACCTACACTGACCCTCTACCACAATACCCACCTACACTGGCCCTCTACCACAATACCCACCTACACTGACCCTCTACCACAATACCCACCTACACTGGCCCTCTACCACAATACCCACCTACACTGGCCCTCTACCACAATACCCACCTACACTGACCCTCTACCACAATACCCACCTACACTGACCCTCTACCACAATACCCACCTACACTGACCCTCTACCACAATACCCACCTACACTGACCCTCTACCACAATACCCACCTACACTGACCCTCTACCACAATACCCACCTACACTGACCCTCTACCACAATACCCACCTACACTGACCCTCTACCACAATACCCACCTACACTGGCCCTCTACCACAATACCCACCTACACTGACCCTCTACCACAATACCCACCTACACTGACCCTCTACCACAATACCCACCTACACTGACCCTCTACCACAATACCCACCTACACGGACCCTCTACCACAATACCCAACTACACTGACCCTCTACCACAATACCCAACTACACTGACCCTCTACCTCAGTACCCACCTACACTGACCCTCTACCACAATACCCACCTACAGTGACCCTCTACCACAGTACCCATCTACACTGACCCTCTACCACAATACCCACCTACAGTGACCCTCTACCACAGTATCCACCTACACTGACCCTCTACCACAATACCCACCTACAGTGACCCTCTACCACAGTACCCACTTACACTGACCCTCTACCACAATACCCACCTACACTGGCCCTCTACCACAATACCCACCTACACTGACCCTCTACCACAATATCCGCCTACATTGACCCTCTACCACAATACCCACCTACACTGACCCTCTACCACAATATCCGCCTACACTGACCCTCTACCACAATACCCACCTACACTCAATAATACCTATGGTTGACGAGGGTACGACCCTTGAGAATGGCGGTACGACCTTTGGCACGATGGTACGACCCTTAAGTATAACGGTACGACCTTTAGATATGATAGCCTGGCCTTAAACGGCCCTAAACGGTCAGGTTAAAAGCCAATCCATCATGGTCAAGGGTCGTACTGTCGTGTTTCAGGGTCGTGATGCCCTGCTGAAGGAAAGTCGTACCGTATGCTTAAGGGAGGGTCGTATAGCACTGCTCGACGGGTCGTACTTTCTCCCTTGGGCAGTCGTAACTTCGTGATTACTAATTGTGGTTACTAACTTAAGGGTCGTACCGTCGTGCTCAAGGGTCGTACCGTCGTGCTCAAGGGTCGTACCGTCGTGCTCAAGGGTCGTACCGTCGTGCTGTAAGGGTCGTACCGTCGTGCTCAAGGGTCGTACCGTCGTGCTCAAGGGCCGTACCGTCGTGCTCAAGGATCGTACCGTTGTGCTCAAGGGTCGTACCGTCGTGCTCAAGGGTCGTACCGTCGTGCTCAAGGGCCGTACCGTCGTGCTCAAGGATCGTACCGTTGTGCTCAAGGGCCGTACCGTCGTGCTCAAGGATCGTACCGTTGTGCTCAAGGGTCGTACCGTTGTGCTCAAGGGTCGTACCGTCGTGCTCAAGGGCCGTACCGTCGTGCTCAAGGATCGTACCGTTGTGCTCAAGGGTCGTACCGTCGTGCTCAAGGGTCGTACCGTCGTGCTCAATGGCCGTACCGTCGTGCTCAAGGATCGTACCGTTGTGCTCAAGGGTCGTACCGTCGTGCTCAAGGGTCGTACTGTCGTGCTCAAGGGCCGTACCGTCGTGCTCAAGGATCGTACCGTTGTGCTCAAGGGTCGTACCGTTGTGCTCAAGGGTCGTACCGTCGTGCTCAAGGGTTGTACCGTCGTGCTCAAGGGTCGTACCGTCGTGCTCAAGGGTCGTACCGTCGTGCTCAAGGGTCGTACCGTCGTGCTGTAAGAGTCGTACCGTCGTGCTCAAGGGTCGTACCGTCGTGCTGTAAGAGTCGTACCGTCGTGCTCAAGGGTCGTACCGTCGTGCTGTAAGGGTCGTACCGTCGTGCTCAAGAGTCGTACCGTCGTGCTGTAAAGGTCGTACCATCCGGTTCATTAGGTCGACGTACGGTAGTGCTCAAACGCGTCGCATCATCGCAATCTTCATCGGAGGGGGAAGAAAGTGCTCCACAAAACCGATAATTCGACTCCGTTTCAAAGTGACGCTCAGCCCATGGCTCTCCAACCTGACTCACGACCTTAATGAGCGGGACAGCCGTATGCAAATGGACGACTTTTCTCCCACTGAACGAGACGAAGGCAAAAATGAAGCTTTCAAAGCTTTAGCAAATCAGCTTTGTGAGCGGCCAACGGCAGGCCGGCTCAGAAGACGATATTCGGGTTAAGCTGCGATATTATGGCTAAGCTGGGAAGTCTTGGTGATATTCAGGCTAGGAGACCTGGGAGATATTCAGGCTAGGAGACCTGGGTGATATTCAGGCTAGGAGACCTGGGAGATATTCAGGCAAGGAGACCTGGGTGATATTCAGGCTAGGAGACCTGGGTGATATTCAGGATAGGAGACCTGGGTGATATTCAGGGTAGGAGACCTGGGTGATATTCAGGCTAGGAGACCTGGGTGATATTCAGGCTAGGAGACCTGGGTGATATTCAGGCTAGGAGACCTGGGTGATATTCAGGCTAGGAGACCTGGGTGATATTCAGGCTAGGAGACCTGGGTGATATTCAGGCTAGGAGACCTGGGAGATATTCAGGCAAGGAGACCTGGGTGATATTCAGGCTAGGAGACCTGGGTGATATTCAGGCTAGGAGACCTGGGAGATATTCAGGCAAGGAGACCTGGGTGATATTCAGGCTAGGAGACCTGGGAGATATTCAGGCAAGGAGACCTGGGTGATATTCAGGCTAGGAGACCTGGGTGATATTCAGGCTAGGAGACCTGGGAGATATTCAGGCAAGGAGACCTGGGTGATATTCAGGCTAGGAGACCTGGGTGATATTCAGGATAGGAGACCTGGGTGATATTCAGGCTAGGAGACCTGGGTGATATTCAGGCTAGGAGACCTGGGTGATATTCAGGCTAGGAGACCTGGGTGATATTCAGGCTAGGAGACCTGGGAGATATTCAGGCAAGGAGACCTGGGTGATATTCAGGCTAGGAGACCTGGGTGATATTCAGGCTAGGAGACCTGGGTGATATTCAGGCAAGGAGACCTGGGTGATATTCAGGCTAGGAGACCTGGGTGATATTCAGGATAGGAGACCTGGGTGATATTCAGGGTAGGAGACCTGGGTGATATTCAGGCTAGGAGACCTGGGTGATATTCAGGCTAGGAGACCTGGGTGATATTCAGGCTAGGAGACCTGGGTGATATTCAGGCTAGGAGACCTGGGTGATATTCAGGCTAGGAGACCTGGGTGATATTCAGGCTAGGAGACCTGGGTGATATTCAGGCTAGGAGACCTGGGTGATATTCAGACAAGGAGACCTGGGTGATATTCAGGCTAGGAGACCTGGGTGATATTCAGACAAGGAGACCTGGGTGATATTCAGGCTAGGAGACCTGGGTGATATTCAGACAAGGAGACCTGGGTGATATTCAGGCTAGGAGACCTGGGTGATATTCAGACAAGGAGACCTGGGTGATATTCAGGCTAGGAGACCTGGGTGATATTCAGGCTAGGAGACCTGGGTGATATTCAGGCAAGGAGACCTGGGTGATATTCAGGCAAGGAGCTCTGGGTGAAAGGCTTGACGATATTCAGGTTAGGACCCAAGATATTCAGGGCAGGAAAGATCAGCGATATTTGACGTATTCTGTACGAATATCAGCGATGGTCGGTTTGGTCGGCCAAGCGATATTCATGCCAGGCAATATTTGGAAGAGGGAAGAAAGACGAGGTCTTCGCTAAACAAGAAGACCTCGCGAATATCGTCCTAAGGAATATTCCTAAGACTGTGTGAGAGACGACGTGAGCGACATCTGTCCTGTAGTGGACATAACTGGCCATGTTTACATGTGAGAATAGACGAGCAAGAATGTGACGCTTTCCTATAGAATTCCCAAGGCAGTATAACTAATCCTTGTTACATTAGATGGAAATACTTGGACATAGTTCTGTTATTAAGGAGAATGGACGGGTATATGGACCCTATGGACGGGTATATGGACCCTATGGACGGGTATATGGAGCTTATGGACGGGTATATGGAACCTATGAACGGGTATATGGACCCTATGGACGGGTATATGGAACCTATGGACGGGTATATGGACCCTATGGACGGGTATATGGAACCTATGGACGGGTATATGGACCCTATGGACGGGTATATGGAGCCTATGGACGGGTATATGGAACCTATGGACGGGTATATGGATCCTATGGACGGGTATATGGGCCCTATGGACGGGTATGTGGACCCTATGGACGGGTATATGGAACATATGGACGGGTATATGGACCCTATGGACGGGTATATGGACCCTATGGACGGGTATATGGACCCTATGGACGGGTATATGGCCCTATGGACGGGTATATGGACCCTATGGACGGGTATATGGACCCTATGGACGGGTATATGAAACCATCTGTCCTCCTATATTTCCCGCTCCGCCATTTCACTGCCCCCCCTCCCTTCCCCCTCCCCTGTGTGTCATCAATTCCCCCATCCTCCCATCAATCCTGGACCCATCCCCCCCATCAATCCTGGACCCATCCCCCCATCAATCCTGGACCCATCCCCCCATCAATCCTGGACCCATCCCCCATCAATCCTGGACCCATCCCCCCATCAATCCTGGACCCATCCCCCATCAATCCTGGACCCACCCCCCCATCAATCCTGGACCCATCCCCCCATCAATCCTGGACCCATCCCCCCATCAATCCTGGACCCATCCCCCCATCAATCCTGGACCCACCCCCCATCAATCCTGGACCCATCCCCCATCAATCCTGGACCCATCCCCCCATCAATCCTGGACCCACCCCCCCATCAATCCTGGACCCATCCCCCCATCAATCCTGGACCCATCCCCCCATCAATCCTGGACCCATCCCCCCATCAATCCTGGACCCATCCCCCCATCAATCCTGGACCCACCCCCCCATCAATCCTGGACCCATCCCCCCATCAATCCTGGACCCATCCCCCCATCAATCCTGGACCCACCCCCCCATCAATCCTGGACCCACCCCCCCATCAATCCTGGACCCACCCCCCCATCAATCCTGGACCCACCCCCCCATCAATCCTGGACCCATCCCATCAATCCTGGACCCATCCCATCAATCCTGGACCCACCCCCCATCAATCCTGGACACACCCCCCATCAATCCTGGACCCATCCCCCCATCAATCCTGGACCCATCCCCCCATCAATCCTGGACCCATCCCCCCATCAATCCTGGACCCATCCCCCCATCAATCCTGGACCCACCCCCCCATCAATCCTGGACCCATCCCCCCATCAATCCTGGACCCACCCCCCCATCAATCCTGGACCCACCCCCCCATCAATCCTGGACCCATCCCATCAATCCTGGACCCACCCCCCATCAATCCTGGACCCACCCCCCCATCAATCCTGGACCCATCCCCCCATCAATCCTGGACCCATCCCCCCATCAATCCTGGACCCATCCCCCATCAATCCTGGACCCATCCCCCCATCAATCCTGGACCCACCCCCCCATCAATCCTGGACCCATCCCCCCATCAATCCTGGACCCACCCCCCCATCAATCCTGGACCCACCCCCCCATCAATCCTGGACCCATCCCATCAATTCTGGACCCACCCCCATCAATCCTGGACCCACCCCCCCATCAATCCTGGACCCACCCCCCCATCAATCCTGGACCCATCCCCCCATCAATCCTGGACCCATCCCCCCATCAATCCTGGACCCACCCCCCCATCAATCCTGGACCCACCCCCCCATCAATCCTGGACCCATCCCCCCATCAATCCTGGACCCACCCCCCATCAATCCTGGACCCACCCCCCATCAATCCTGGACCCATCCCATCAATCCTGGACCCACCCCCCATCAATCCTGGACCCACCCCCCCATCAATCCTGGACCCATCCCCCCATCAATCCTGGACCCATCCCCCCATCAATCCTGGACCCACCCCTCAACGTCAATTATCAGACCTCCCTACAACCCCCTCCCCCCTCATACAATCAGTTATCACAACCCCCCCATCCCCCCCACTTCAATCATCACTGTTCCTTCCTTAACAATCACCACAACTCCCTCTCCCCATCAATCATCAACCCAAACACCCCATCAATAATCAATACAATCACCCCATCAATAACCAGTACAAACACCCCACCAATCATCAACCCAAACACCCCATCAATTAGCAATCCAAACACCCCATCAATTAGCAATCCAAACACCCCATCAATTAGCAATCCAAACACCCCATCAATTAGCAATCCAATCAACCCATCAATTAGCAATCCAAACACCCCATCAATTAGCAATCCAAACACCCCATCAATTAGCAATCCAAACACCCCATCAATTAGCAATCCAAACACCCCATCAATTAGCAATCCAAACACCCCATCAATTAGCAATCCAAACACCCCATCAATTAGCAATCCAAACACCCCATCAATTAGCAATCCAATCAACCCATCAATTAGCAATCCACACACCCCATCAATTATGGAAGGCTTCCCCCAGACTCATGAAGCTCCCCCTCCCCCCCCCCCCCCGTACGCTTGCCCACCTTTTAAACAGCCCTTCCGGCCCATCCCCAGAGAATGACAGGATTGGGAGACATGCGACTGGCTCTCCCACCCCATACAGTTCCTTCCCCAGAGAAGGGCAAGTGAAAGAAGGGCTATTTTCCCTGACCAAACCCCAGAGAAGGGCAAGTGAAAGAAGGGCTATTTTCCCTGACCAAACCCCAGAGAAGGGCAAGTGAAAGAAGGGCTATTTTCCCTGACCAAACCCCAGAGTAGAGAGGTAAGGACTACTTTAACTCCTCCCCTGATAGTTACCCCCCCCCACACATCCCCCCAGAGAACCATTTATAATCGAAGTGGCGCGACGCCTTTCCCCGGAGAATATTCTAACCTCAGAGAGGGACCAAGGAATTCAACGCCTCCTTTCTTCCCTTCATACTTCCCTGTAACCCCAGAGAAGAAAATCAGAAACACGGGAAGAATATTATGAAGCTTCTTGCCCCCCGCCCCCAGAGAACAACCCCAACCTCAAAGTGTTGATCTGGGGAGCTTATGGCTGGAGAAGACCGGGGGGGAGGGGGGGGGGCTAACATGGGGTGGGGGGCGACAGAGGGGGAGGGGGAGGGGGGGACCGACACCGCAGTACACCCCCCCACCCCACCTTATCTTACTACACACACACACACACACACGCCACCCTTGCTGTCCCGATGGGACGGGTCAGAGGGGACACGAGACGGGTGTGGGAAAGGACGGGAGGGGGACGGGGGACATGTGTGGGAGAGGAGGGACAGGAAGGGACAGTGGGACGGGTGTGGGGAAGGGACAGGAGAAGCCACGGGATGGGTATGGGAAAGGACAGGGATCAAAGGATGGATATGGGAGAGGACAGGGATCCCAGGATGGGTGTGGGAAAGGACAGGGATCCCAGGATGGGTATGGGAGAGGACAGGGATCCCAGGATGGGTATGGGAGAGGACAGGGATCCCAGGATGGGTGTGGGAAAGGACAGGGATCCCAGGATGGGTGTGGGAGAGGACAGGGATCAAAGGATGGGTATGGGAGAGGACAGGGATCAAAGGATGGGTATGGGAAAGCGAAAGGAGACGTCCCGGGACGAGCGGAAGATGAGACAGGAGTCCCAGACGGGTGAGGGGACAGGAGTCCCAGGACGGGTGGAGGGGACAGAGTGAGAGACGGGCAATATGGAGGCGACCAAAGGAAGTTCTTCATCTTGTAGTAAAGATGATCAAGTCTGTTGTGCTCTTAAATAGCTATGTCTTTCTGTAACTATGTTCGTCTGTGTGTCTGTGTGTGTGTGTGTGTATGTGTGTCTGTGTGTATCTGTGTGTCTGTGTGTGTGTGTGTGTGTGTGTGTCTGTGTGTATCTGTGTGTCTGTGTGTGTGTGTGTGTGTGTGTGTGTGTGTGTGTGTGTGTGTGTGTGTGTGTGTGTGTGTGTCTGTCTGTCTGTGGCTGTTGGCACAAACACAGACATCTGTTCCTCACTTCATCTCCCCGGTGTTCTTACCCTAATCTTTACTTCATTACTTGGTAAACACCCTCGTCCCATTTTCTAACCGTGTCTTTGGTTTGCGCGTTGGTGACGAGTCTCGCTATGTCTGCTACACAGTTGGACAATCTCGCTGTTCTTTCCCGTAGCCACATCCCTCCCTCCTCCTCCTCCTCCTACCTATGTGCATATACAGAGATAATTCCCTTATTATGTACATCACTTTATTCATAATGACCCACAGAACCATCTCTGTGAGAGTCCTAGCGTCACACATGACCTTACTAACGACTCTTGCACCACCAGCAGCAGCAGGGGAATGTAGACTTCTTTAGAATGAGAAGTTCCTCCACGAGACTCTACTCCCAGTGACACTGCCCTCATGAAGGGTTACTTTCCACTCGAGGTGTAGTACCTCGAGCAGGCAGAGTCCGGTAACACATACATGAACGCAACTCAACCATATCCCTCTTTCTCAAAGAACACACAAACGCATTCGTGAAACAAACTGCCCGACCACCCTCACTCCCAGCGAGACAAGCAGTGCAATTAAAACCTTTATCAAACCTCCTGTCATAAACCCTGAGAACATATCAAACTTTCCCATAAAACACTGAGGCCCAGTTGCAATCCAGGCAATAATAGGCATCCTCAACCATTCCCGGCAATACAACAAACTTCCTGCCTTCCGGAAACTTACCAGCATAATATCATTCCTAAAAGCCTGCATGTCATTCAACTCTCCTTCCTCCTCCGAACACTCTACATCACTTCTCGCATCAGTATCCAAACTCGAAGTTGAACTCATCCACAGAAGAATCATACGAAACATCCCAACCTCACAGCATGGCTTCACACCCAGCCATCACAACACACAGAGACCTCACACAACCCAACCTGGATGGCTTCACACCCAGCCATCACAACACACAGAGACCTCACACAACCCAACCTGGATGGCTTCACACCCAGCCATCACAACACACAGAGACCTCACACAACCCAACCTGGATGGCTTCACACCCAGCCATCACAACACACAGAGACCTCACACAACCCAACCTGGATGGCTTCACACCCAGCCATCACAACACACAGCGACCTCACACAACCCAACCTGGATGGCTTCAACCATCTACAACCCCTTCCCGCACGCACGGGGTCAGTGACAACCATTGATCAACAAAACATTCAGAATCATCTGGACCTTGGAGTTGTCATTAGCAGAAGTACACTAAACAGTGTCAAACATCAAGTCAAAATGGCAACCAAATGTTAGGTTTCATAGCCAGGAACACAAGACACCAGAAACAATGCTCACACTTTATACTTCTCTAGTAAGACCACACCTTGAATATGCAGTCCAGTTTTGGTCCCCAAACTACAAGAAAGACGAGGAAAAATTAGAACAAGTACAAAGACGCGCCACAAAATTGATCCCATACTTTAGAAATCTGGCATACGAAGAGAGGCTAAAACGATTGGATCTCTTCTCCCTTAAAAAACGTAGACTTAATCCAAGTGTTCAAAATTCTGAACAAAGTCGATAATGTAAACTACGAACATCTTTACAAGATACAAGAAAACACGGTTACCAGGACAAATGGAATATAACTCAAAGCAAAAACATGCAGTACAGACGTGGGGCAAAGTTTTTCTTGCTCTAGGTGTGTTGAGCACTGGAATAAGTTACCGTCAGACATAGTGAATAATAAGACTATAAATATCTTCAAAAGTCGTTTACACAAATGTTTTATAAATTCGTGTTTACTCTGAGAAAAAAAACGCCAGAAATAAACTTGTATAAACGACAGCAGTAACGGGGACACTGTAGGGCTAATGTGCAGCAGCGGGGGATCGTGATACCATTTTCCTCGTATGTAAACTCATGTGGTGCTGGAAGAAAACGTGAACCTGATGATTTGTCGTCAACACCTGCGAATATCGACCATAACGGTACGACCCTCCAACGTAACGGTACGACCCTCGAACGTAACGGTACGACCCTCGAACGTAACGGTACGACCCTCGAACGTAACGGTACGACCCTTGATCGTAACGGAACGACCCTCGATCGTAACGGTACGACCCTTGATCGTAACGGAACGACCCTCGATCGTAACGGTTCGACCCTTGAGCATAACGCTAAGACCCTCGAGGGTAACGGTACGATCCTCGATCGTAACGGTACGACCCTTGATCGTAACGGTACGACCCTCGATCGTAACGGTACGCACTTCATCGTAACGCTAAGACCCTCGAGGGTAACGGTACGACCCTCGATCGTAACGGTTCGACCCTTGATCATAACGCTAAGACCCTCGAGGGTAACGGTACGATCCTCGATCGTAACGGTACGACCCTTGATCGTAACGGTACGACCCTCGATCGTAACGGTACGACCCTTGATCGTAACGGTACGACCCTTGATCGTAACGGT
This sequence comes from Panulirus ornatus, assembly GCF_036320965.1. Taxonomy (NCBI): domain Eukaryota; kingdom Metazoa; phylum Arthropoda; class Malacostraca; order Decapoda; family Palinuridae; genus Panulirus; species Panulirus ornatus. The sequence continues at coordinate 13,982,435 of NC_092296.1, forward strand.
ACGACCCTTGATCGTAACGGTACGACCCTCGATCGTAACGGTACGACCCTCGATAGTAACGGTACGACCCTCGATCGTAACGGTACGCACTTCATCGTAACGCTAAGACCCTCGAGGGTAACGGTACGACCCTCGATCGTAACGGTACGACCCTTGATCGTAACGGTACGACCCTTGAGAACGAAAATACGACCTGTGCGTCTTCTTGGTGAAGACCGTAATTAGATTACTATGATGGCTGAACCTTCCACGTAACAGTAAACCAAAAAAATACATACAGAATGTTTTACTAGTCTATCACACATTATAATACAAAGAAAATATCTTCACATTACATACAGAATGTTTTACTTGTCTATCACACATTATAATACAAAGAAAATATCTTCACATTACATACAGAATGTTTTACTTGTCTATCACACATTATAATACAAAGAAAATATCTTCACATTACATACAGAATGTTTTACTAGTCTATCACACATTATAATACAAAGAAAATATCTTCACATTACATATAGAATGTTTTACTTGTCTATCACACATTATAATACAAAGAAAATATCTTCACATTCACATCAAGTCTTAAAACGGCTGTAAAATCGAGGAGGCAATGACGCCATCACCTTGGCCCAATCCAAACCTCGGTCGCCATCAAGATCAAACCAAGGAAGAGCAATAACAAAATGAAATTGCCCAGCTTATGACTTCCCTGCCACTCCCAAACCCCGCCTTCATCAAGCCATGCCAAAGTTTTATATCTTATGACTTACTTCTGTCGGAGATAAAAGAAGCAAAGTTAATGGATTCGTTTCATATTTGGAAGTGAACCGTGAGAGCGCAATTACACCCTGTGTCCGATGGTCGGGGGGAGGGGTTAACGTCACGCTGCACGCTGATTGGCTGCTTGTTCACTAATTCTCACGAACCTGCCTGCAAGCCACGGCCCTGATTGGCTGCTTGTTTCCTAAACCTCACAGACTTGGGACTAATCTCCCTCCAGTCTTTTCCGCTTCGAGATGATTCATTTCCTTACGCTAAATTACTTCAGTCTCAGCTCCGGAAAACTCCCCTTTGAGCTTCCTTTACATATACTATATATACATACGCACACATGCATGGTAGAGAACGTTCTAGAGATCCCGCGGGACCCAGCAGTGTAATATCCCATCCCGGAAGGGACAGAGGGCGAAGACTTTTATAATTACCTATTGACATAAACAATTAATTACCTATTGACATAAACAATTAATTACCTATTGACATAAACAATTAATTACTTATTGACATAAATAATTAATTACCTATTGACATAAATAATTAATTACCTATTGACATAAACAATTAATTTACTATTGACATAAACAATTAATTACCTATTGACATAAAATTAATTACCTATTGACATAAATAATTAATTACCTATTGACATAAACAATTAATTACCTATTGACATAAACAATTAATTACCTATTGACATAAACAATTAATTACCTATTGACATAAATAATTAATTACCTATTGACATAAATAATTAATTACCTATTGACATAAACAATTAATTACCTATTGACATAAACAATTAATTACCTATTGACATAAATAATTAATTACCTATTGACATAAATAATTAATTACCTATTGACATAAACAATTAATTACCTATTGACATAAATAATTAATTACCTATTGACATAAACAATTAATTACCTATTGACATAAATAATTAATTACCTATTGACATGAACAATTAATTACCTATTGACATGAACAATTAATTACCTATTGACATAATAATTAATTACCTATTGACATAAACAATTAATTACCTATTGACATAAACAATTAATTACCTATTGACATAAACAATTAATTACCTATTGACATAAACAATTAATTACCTATTGACATAAACAATTAATTACCTATTGACATAAACAATTAATTACCTATTGACATAAACAATTAATTACCTATTGACATAAACAATTAATTACCTATTGACATAAACAATTAATTACCTATTGACATAAACAATTAATTACCTATTGACATAAACAATTAATTACCTATTGACATAAACAATTAATTACCTATTGACATAAACAATTAATTACCTATTGACATAAACAATTAATTACCTATTGACATAAACAATTAATTACCTATTGACATAAACAATTAATTACTTATTGACATAAATAATTAATTACCTATTGACATAAATAATTAATTACCTATTGACATAAACAATTAATTTACTATTGACATAAACAATTAATTACCTATTGACATAAACAATTAATTACCTATTGACATAAATAATTAATTACCTATTGACATAAACAATTAATTACCTATTGACATAAACAATTAATTACCTATTGACATAAACAATTAATTACCTATTGACAAATAATTAATTACCTATTGACATAAATAATTAATTACCTATTGACATAAACAATTAATTACCTATTGACATAAACAATTAATTACCTATTGACATAAACAATTAATTACCTATTGACATAAATAATTAATTACCTATTGACATAAACAATTAATTACCTATTGACAAATAATTAATTACCTATTGACATAAACAATTAATTACCTATTGACATAAATAATTAATTACCTATTGACATGAACAATTAATTACCTATTGACATGAACAATTAATTACCTATTGACAAATAATTAATTACCTATTGACATAAACAATTAATTACCTATTGACATAAACAATTAATTACCTATTGACATAAACAATCAATTACCTATTGACATAAACAATTAATTACCTATTGACATAAACAATTAATTACCTATTGACATAAATAATTAATTACCCATTGACATAAACAATTAATTACCTATTGACATAAACAATTAATTACCTACTGACATAAATAATTAATTACCTATTGACATAAACAATTAATTACCTATTGACATAAATAATTAATTACCTATTGACATGAAAAATTAATTACCTATTGACATGAACAATTAATTACCTATTGACAAATAATTAATTACCTATTGACATAAACAATTAATTACCTATTGACATAAACAATTAATTACCTATTGACATAAACAATTAATTACCTATTGACATAAACAATTAATTACCTATTGACATAAACAATTAATTACCTATTGACATAAATAATTAATTACCTATTGACATAAACAATTAATTACCTATTGACATAAACAATTAATTACCTATTGACATAAACAATTAATTACCTATTGACATAAACAATTAATTACCTATTGACATAAACAATTAATTACCTATTGACATAAACAATTAATTACCTATTGACATAAACAATTAATTACCTATTGACATAAACAATTAATTACCTATTGACATAAACAATTAATTACCTATTGACATAAACAATTAATTACCTATTGACATAAACAATTAATTACCTATTGACATAAACAATTAATTACCTATTGACATAAACAATTAATTACCTATTGACATAAACAATTAATTACCCATTTGCTTGAACCATTACCCACGAGATCATGTTCAGGAGGACATCCACGAGACGTAACACTGTCTCGATCAGCAGGTTCAAAACGCCATAGAACAGGCGATGTATCTATCGCTGGCAGTGTAGGGGGACGACCCATGCTACGACGCTCATAAACAAACAATATGCACGACGGTACGACCCTTGAGCACGACGGTACGACCCTTGAGCACGACGGTACGACCCTTGAGCACGACGGTGCGACCCTTCACCACGACGGTACGACCCTGGAGCACGACGGTGCGACCCTTCACCACGACGGTACGACTCGAACACGACGGTACGACCTTGGAGCACGACAGCACGACCCATGAACACGACGGTATGAACCTTGAGCACGACGGTATGAACCTTGAGCACGACGGTACGACCCTTGAACACAATGGTACGACCCTTCAGCACGACGGTACGACTCGAACACGACGGCACGACCTTGGAGCACGACAGCACGGCCCTTGAACACGCCGATATGAGCCTTGAGCATGACGGTACGACCCTTGAACACAAC
>NC_092296.1:13991508-14064008 GCF_036320965.1 Panulirus ornatus
CACCCACACCCCAGCTTACCATCACCCTCCACAACCACACCCACAGCTTACCATCACCCTCCACACCCACACCCCAGCTTACCATCACCCTCCACACCCACACCCTCAGCTTACCATCACCCTCCACACCCACACCCCCAGCTTACCATCACCCTCCACACCCACACCCCCAGCTTACCATCACCCTCCACACCCACACCCCAGCTTACCATCACCCTCCACACCCACACCCACACCCCAGCTTACCATCACCCTCCACACCCACACCCCCAGCTTACCATCACCCTCCACACCCACACCCACAGCTTACCATCACCCTCCACACCCACACCCCCAGCTTACCATCACCCTCCACACCCACAACCACACCCCCAGCTTACCATCACCCTCCACACCCACACCCCCAGCTTACCATCACCCTCCACACCCACACCCCAGCTACCATCACCCTCCACACCCACAGCTTACCATCACCCTCCACACCCACACCCCCAGCTTACCATGACCCTCCACACCCACACCCCCAGCTTACCATCACCCTCCACACCCACACCCCCAGCTTACCATCACCCTCCACACCCACCCCCAGCTTACCATCACCCTCCACACCCACAGCTTACCATCACCCTCCACACCCACACCCCAGCTACCATCACCCTCCACACCCACAGCTTACCATCACCCTCCACACCCACACCCCCAGCTTACCATGACCCTCCACACCCACACCCCCAGCTTACCATCACCCTCCACACCCACACCCCCAGCTTACCATCACCCTCCACACCCACACCCCCAGCTTACCATCACCCTCCACACCCACACCCCCAGCTTACCATCACCCTCCACACCCACACCCCCAGCTTACCATCACCCTCCACACCCACACCCCCAGCTTACCATCACCCTCCACACCCACACCCCCAGCTTACCATCTCCCTCCACACCCACACCCCAGCTTACCATCACCCTCCACACCCACACCCACACCCCCAGCTTACCATCACCCTCCACACCCACACCCCCAGCTTACCATCACCCTCCACACCCACACCCCCAGCTTACCATCTCCCTCCACACCCACACCCCCAGCTTACCATCACCCTCTACCTATATATGGTCGTTGTATAGTGATGGCTGGTGTGTTAAGGTACTGTATTTATAGTGATGGCAGGTGTGTTGAGGTACTGTATTTACAGTGATGGCTGGTGTGTTGAGGTACTGTATTTATAGTGATGGCTGGTGTGTTGAGGTACTGTATTTATAGTGATGGCTGGTGTGTTGAGGTACTGTATTTAAAGTAGTAACTGTTCTAAGTAATACATTTCTGGTGGTTGAAGTACCTTGTTTCTAACACGACGGGAACGATCGACATTCCACTGTGGGTAAGACAGCGAGGCTGGGGGATGGCCCTCCCTCCTCACACGTGTGAGCAACACTCACATGTGAGGCCGAATGTGAGGCACCACAGCAGGCACGACACACATGCTCACAAGGATGGTCACGTGGCATCTCTACAACACCCAACACAGAGGCTGTGATGGTGAGTACGGGGAGGGAGGGGAAGTGTGGTGTTGGAGGGACACAGAGAGGGGAGGGAGGGGAACTGTGGTGTGGGGAGGGACGGAGAGGGAGAGGGGAGGGAGGGGAACTGTGGTGTTGGGAGGGACGGAGAGGGAGAGGGGAGGGAGGGGAAGTGTGGTGTTGGGAGGGACACAGAGGGAGAGGGGAGGGAGGGGAAGTGCGCTACAGCACACGTGAATGTAAACATTGCTGCTGGCCTCATCCATGGAGGCTTGACTGCCTGTTATGTGTGTGTGGATCACCCACAGTGTGGCCTCCTACAGCCATCACGGTGTTACTTTGCGTCTACGAGGCGGGACCATAGGCGCTCAGGGAGTGATGATGACGGTGTGTGTGTGTGTGTGTGTGTGTGTGTGTGTGTGTGTGTGTGTGTGTGTGTGTGTGTGTGTGTTAAGTTGGTCAGAGCGGACGCTGGAACTTGGCCTAAAGCGTCTTCTCATACGATGAGGCCATGTTTGTAACGTCGGAGGTCATCAGGTGGTGTTCACACTGCAGACGAGAAGGTGTTACACGTACGTTCCTGGGGAGCAGAGTTTCAGGTGGGCGTCTGTCTGTCTGGACGAGCGGAGTTTAAGACTGGGTTAGGTGAAGGAGCGAGGGAGGGAAGGGAAAATTCTTTTTAGTGTTTTTCATGTAATTCTTTCGTTAATGTTAAGTTTGTTGGAGGAGGAGAAGCTGCTGAGGTGAGAGGCAGAGTTGAACACTTTCGTTTGTGTGTGTGGAGGCTGATGGTTAGTTATGACGATGTTTGGACGGCAGAAAGCCTGAGTGATGAGCATGTTGAAGTGTACAGACACAATCTTCATCTCGCTATCTACAGTCTGGAGGTTCGTGGTCGCTCAGGAGCGGGAGTGGTCCGTCTAGCGCGGTCTCTGGTCGTCTCCTGCTGCGTGCGGGTCACCCAGACTGGTGAGGCGTGACTTAGTCCGGAGTGAATGAAAGTGTACGTAGGCGAGTCTGAGAGGTGTTCTCTCTCTCTCTCTCTCTCTCTCTCTCTCTCTCTCTCTCTCTCTCTCTCTCTCTCTCTCTCTCTCTCTCTCTCCTGAGTGCCCACATGCTGTGGGCCCCCACACAGCCACCGTGGGTGATGGCCACTCGCTCCAGTGTGGCCGGACCGCTGGTCTGAACCAGCCATTAGTCTCACTTGTGTTACTGACCTGTGACACGACCAGGGGCGGCGGGGGACACGAGGACGAACACGACGAGATCAAGGAAGAATAACAGAGACGGAGGGACAGTCAGAAGTGAGGATGAGGTGTGAACCAACACCAGAGTGTGTGTGTGTGTGTGTGTGTGTGTGTGTGTGTGTGTGTGTGTGTGTGTGTGTGTGTGTGTATAATTACCAATAATACTTGTGCTATACGAGGAGGGAGGGAGGGAGTTGTACACTGGTGAGGACCCCATCTCCCGAACATGTTGTACCATCATCCAACCCTGTACACTTGTGTACACTCTCCACAATCACTGGCCATTCATCCACCATTCTTACATTATCAAAACAACTTAACGTTTCATTTTGTAAGAAAGTTTCTTCTTGCTTAATTTCTTGTTATGTTTTGTGGCTGATCTAACATGGCCTCTCACTGTTCACATCAGCAAACTGGGTTAGAAAGTTGGAGGTTGTGATCAAATCACCGTTTACCTTTCTCTCTTAGGTGGACGACAAATCTAAGTCCTCTCGCCTCTTCCCATACCTCATCTCTCTTCATTCTGGTACCATTTTTGCTTCTCTCTCTCTCTCTCTCTCTCTCTCTCTCTCTCTCTCTCTCTCTCTCTCTCTCTCTCTCTCTCTCTCAACCTAGGTAGCATGATCCAGTTCCGGCCTTACGTAGGACACGAACAGCTTGGCTGAATGTTTCCTCCGCCACATACACACATGACAGCTCCTCTGCTCCCTGCCAGCTGACACTGTGTTTCCCTCCCTCTCCTCCTAACGTAACACTAGCCACACATGACGTATGGTTGTAGCCACCAGACGGAACACACTGGTCTACAACCTGCATCCTCTCGTAGCTCCGTCTGTACGTCCGTGTGTACGCTGGTTATCATGGTTGTTAACATCACACGGAGATACAACGTTAGAGAGACGTTGAACAAAGTATTCTTCAAAGAGAATAAAAGTTTGAATATTTGATAAGATGAGAAATATGATATTTGCATCTGCCATGAACGGAGAATGTGATGTGGGTTGCCCCGTGGCCCCGTGAGCACGACGGTACGATCCTTGAGCACGACGATACGACCCTTGAGCACGACGGTACGAACCCTTGAACACGACGGTACGACCCTTAAGCACGACGGTACGACCCTTGAGCACGACGGTATGACCCTTGAACACGTCGGTACGACCCTTGAACACGACGTTACGACCCTCGAGCACGACAGCAGAACACGTCGAGATGATGGCAGGGTAAAACGAGAATGCTCCGCCATCATACACCAGAGTGGACGAGTCGAGAAATAAATAAATGGTTATTGTAACTAAAGAACTGTCTATTGACTTCAGGCAACCAGACAGCGGTAAATACACGGTTGAGGAAACACATAATTGTGGGTCATCGTGTGTGTGTGTGTGTGTGTGTGTGTGTATGTGTGTGTGTGTGTGTGTGTGTGTGTGTGTGTGTGTGTGTGAGTGTGTGTGTGTGTGTGTGTGTGTGTGTGTGTGTGTGTGTGTGTGTGTGTGTGTGTGTGTGTGTGTGTGTGTGTGTGTGTGTGAGTGTGTGTGTGTGTGTGTGAGTGTGTGTGTGTGTGTGTGTGTGTGTGTGTGTGTGTGTGTGTGTGTGTGTGTATGTGTGTGTGTGTGTGAGTGTGTGTGTGTGTGTGTGTGTGTGTGTGTGTGTACATATATTCCACCACAGTAGCGTACAGTGGCGACACATTACCACCCTCGCTGACCTGTGTGATCGCCTGCACATATTTCCCAACACATATTTACTCGAGTCAAATGAATATGTCAGGTTTTAACTAGAGACCCAAGTGGTCTCCATCATCACCTCCCGGGCTTTAACTAGAGACCCAAGTGGTATCCATCATCACCTCCCGGGGTTTAACTAGAGACCCAAGTGGTTACAACCAGCAGTTAAGTTTTAGCTAGAGACCAGAGCAGCCAACACTACCACCTAGGTTCTCGCTAGAGACCGGAGCTACAGGCTCCTACAGCTACGGTCTGATTAGAAACCGAAACTGACACCACCAACGTTATGAAACACCTGTGCTCTAACTAGAAACCGGAACTCATATTATCCACACCAAGGTTATAACTAGAAACCGAAACTCATATCATCCACACCGAGTTTGTAACTAGAGACCACAAGCAGCCAGAAACCGGAACAGAGACCTTCCACAGCCTGGTGAGGGCCCTGCCGCAGCCTGGTGAGGGCCCAGCCGCAGCCTGGTGAGGGCCCAGCCGCAGCCTGGTGAGGGCCCAGCCGCAGCTTGGTGAGGGCCCGGCCGCAGCCTGGTGAGGGCCCCAGCCACAGCCTGGTGAGGGCCCGGCCGCAGCCTGGTGAGGGCCCGGCCGCAGCCTGGTGAGGGCCCCAGCCACAGCCTGGTGAGGGCCCGGCCGCAGCCTGGTGAGGGGCCCGGCCGCAGCCTGGTGAGGGCCCGGCCGCAGCCTGGTGAGGGGGCCCGGCCGCAGCCTGGTGAGGGCCCAGCCGCAGCCTGGTGAGGGCCCAGCCACAGCCTGGTGAGGGCCCGGCCGCAGTCTGGTGAGGGGCCCGGCCGCAGCCTGGTGAGGGGCCCGGCCGCAGCCTGGTGAGGGCCCGGCCGCAGCCTGGTGAGGGCCCGGCCGCAGCCTGGTGAGGGCCCCAGCCACAGCCTGGTGAGGGCCCCGGCCGCAGCCTGGTGAGGGCCCGGCCGCAGCCTGGTGAGGGCCCCAGCCACAGCCTGGTGAGGGCCCGGCCGCAGCCTGGTGAGGGGCCCGGCCGCAGCCTGGTGAGGGCCCGGCCGCAGCCTGGTGAGGGGGCCCGGCCGCAGCCTGGTGAGGGCCCAGCCACAGCCTGGTGAGGGCCCAGCCACAGCCTGGTGAGGGCCCGGCCGCAGCCTGGTGAGGGGCCCGGCCGCAGCCTGGTGAGGGGCCCGGCCGCAGCCTGGTGAGGGCCCCGGCCGCAGCCTGGTGAGGGCCCAGCCGGCCGCAGCATGGTGAGGGGCCCGGCCGCAGCCTGGTGAGGGGCCCGGCCGCAGCCTGGTGAGGGGCCCGGCCGCAGCCTGGTGAGGGCCCAGCCGCAGCTTGGTGAGGGCCCCAGCCACAGCCTGGTGAGGGCCCGGCCGCAGCCTGGTGAGGGCCCGGCCGCAGCCTGGTGAGGGGCCCAGCCGGTCTGGTGAGGGCCCAGCCGCAGCCTGGTGAGGGCCCAGCCGCAGCCTGGTGAGAGCGCCGGCCGCAGCCTGGTGAGGGCCCAGCCGCAGCCTGGTGAGGGCCCAGCCGCAGCCTGGTGAGGGCCCAGCCACAGCCTGGTGAGGGCCCAGCCGCAGCTTGGTGAGGGCCCAGCCGCAGCCTGGTGAGGGCCCCAGCCGCAGCCTGGTGAGGGCCCAGCCGGCCGCAGCCTGGTGAGGGCCCAGCCGGCCGCTGATCAGCCTATATGACGCACATCCTCCCCACCACCATGTTGGCCCCTGGTGTCACACCCCACACATACACACCACATACATCTCCCCACTCTCCTCCTTAACTCCCCACCGTGTTCGTTATCTCCCCAGTGTGATTCTTGATATCTCCCCAGTGACACACACACACACACACACACACTTATATCTCTCACACTTACTACCTCTCGTCCCCTCCCTCCCTCTCTCCCTCCTTCCCTCCCTCCCTCCCTCCTTCCCTCCCTCCTCTCCCTCCCTCCTTCCCTCCCTCCCTCCCTCCCACCTTCCCTCCCTCCCTCCCTCCCTCCTTCCCTCCCTCCCTCCCTCCCTCCACATCACAAGGCGTTAAAGTCATATATAGTAAGGGAGGAAGTGCTGGAAGTACTTGATGAGGGGGGCCCACATTTTTCCAGCCTCGTACTCTTTCACACCATTTTTATCCCCATTAAAAGGGGGGAGGGAGGGAGGGGGGGCGGCTGGGGACACACGGGGGGTTGGGGGGACACACGGGGAGGTTGGGGGGGACACACGGGGGGAGGGAGGGGGGCTGGGGACACACGGGGAGAGAAGAATCGCCCCATTTTTTCTCCCGTGTTTCACTTACCTTTGTGTTGGAGGTCTGGGCTGGAAGATGACTTCGTCAGTGGCTGAAGCCTTGTATGTTGAGGTGGAGGAGCAGACCCATACCAGAAGTTAACCCCCACAAAGGTCTTACCACAGTGGAGGGTTGGGAACCCTAACACATGTGTCTTACTACGGGTTCCACTGAAGATGTGATCCAACCAGGGCTCCTCACAGCTACTGCTCCACCACAGGTTCTCCACCACTAGTGCTCCACCAAAGGTTCTCCACCAGTAGTGCTCCACCAAAGGTTCTCCACCAGAAGTGCTCCACCAGAAGTGCTCCACCAGTAGTGCTCCACCAGAAGTGTTCCATCATGAATTTAAAAGGCACAGATCATGCCTTAAAACCCCCTTCCATTTTACGTAAAACAACATTAAAGCAATAGATATTATATCCAACATAAGATTAAAGCAACAGATATCACATCTATTACGATAAGATTAAAGCAATAGATATTATATCTATCAGGACAAGATTAAAGCAATAGATATTATATCTATCAGGACAAGATTAAAGCAATAGATATTATATCTATCAGGACAAGATTAAAGCAATAGATATCATATTTCTGGACTTGCCACAACCATTGGACACGGTCCGCCACCACCATAACGTGAGGGCCACAGCCCCGGCCTTGTGGCTAACTGGTCGTACAGGAAACTGGGTGAAGGTTCTGGTGACGTGTGAGGGGATGCAGTGAGTCGTAGTGAATGGGGCAATCACGACCGTGGTCACCCATGACGAAGGGCGTCCCTCAGGGATCCATCCTGGGACCTATACAACTTTTCATCATTCACATCAACACTGAGGCGGGAGTGAACGCTTCAGTGGCCCAACACGCAGATGACCAGAGACCACCAGATCCACTAGATGACAGAGACCACCAGATCCACTAGATGACCAAAACCCACCAGATCCACTAGATGACAAAGACCACCAGATCCACTAGATGACAGAGACCATCAGATCCACTAGATGACAGAGACCACCAGATCCACTAGATGACAAAGACCACCAGATCCACGAGATGACAGAGACCATCAGATCCACTAGATGACAGAGACCACCAGATCCACTAGATGACGAAGATCACCAGATCCACTAGATGACAAAGACCACCAGATCCACTAGAGACAGAGACCACCAGATCCACTACATGACAGAGACCACCAGATCCACTAGATGACAAAGACCACCAGATCCACTAGATGACAGAGACCACCAGATCCACTAGATGGCAAAGACCACCAGATCCACTAGATGACAGAGACCACCAGATCCACTAGATGACAAAGACCACCAGATCCACTAGATGACAGACACCACCAGATCCACTAGATGACAGAGACCACCAGATCCACTAAGATTACAAGATCTACATATTACACACAACTGGTGTACTAAATGGCACAAAAGCCATTTAACGTCAATAAATGTCTGTTATCGGAAGTAGGAAACTCATGTAGATAATCGGTTAAGAACTGATGGACCACAAGATCAAGGAGGCCCATTCTTTGAGGGATCTAAGTGGTTGGGGAGGTCCACTCCTTCACCAACAACCTGAAATTCTCGAGTGTTGTCACAACGTTGTCATGAAAACAAACAGGGCGTTGGGGTTGACCCACAGAAACTTGACATACAACGAAGCAAAAGTGGTGGTATTGCCACGGTGCCTTAAGTCTAATTAGATCCCACCTCGAATATGAAATGCAGTTCTAAGCCGCCAATGGAAGCAGAGCAGCGGAGAACAACTCAATCGATTTCTTCTTCACATAACCAACCATTCGAGGACAGACCGCGAGAACGGAATGGGTCTTCTGTAAGCAAGAGTCGGCTCGCTCCCAAGGCGAGTCAAGAAAATGTTTGAAAACATATTCTGAAAGGATTTGACAACGTCTGTGTTGAAGATTTCTCTAAGGTCGCCCCAGTGAGAGACATATCTGGATTACATGACTTTCTATGTCTCCTCGTGACGATTGTGACGCACGGAGTGGGTTTGCAAAACATGATGTTTAGGGCAACATCGTCAACGTGATCAAGATATGGTTGACCATCACCTGTCACCCTCCAGTACTGTACATCAGTGATTGGATCAATCATGATAACAGGTTATGCTACCTTCTCAACCACTGCTCTCGCCTGCTTTAAGGGAACAAGAGGATATTTCCACACCAGAGATAATTCAGGTATGATAAGTCGAGAGGTTAGACGCTTCCATCCCTTTTAGTCGCCTTCTACGACACACAGGGAATACGTGGCAAGTATTCTTTCTTCCCAATCCCCAGGGGAAAAACTTCATCATGAACAAAAGCATGGAACGAGGCTAACGAGGGAGATGATAGCGACTAACACCAGAATCATCATTACACGTTACAGTGATCCCAGGAGACGACAGATATAACAAGCCATTCACATTAGAGAGAAAGCACCGATCATCAACAACCAGACAAACATGACCACAGACATACACCTCACTGATGGTCCACCAATAAACAATTTCTGGACAGGAGGAACGCGGCACTGACCCACCCAGTCCTGGGTCATGAAGGTCAGACACATCTCATCAGACGAGTCTGACCTGACCTCAGCCCCACATCCGGACAATAACAGAGACAGATCTCATCAGACGAGCCTGACCTGACCTCAGCCCCACATCTGGACAATAACAGAGACACATCTCATCAGACGAGCCTGACCTGACCTCAGCCCCACATCCGGACAATAACAGAGACAGATCTCATCAGACGAGTCTGACCTGACCTCAGCCCCACATCTGGACAATAACGGTCGCGCTTCACCCAACTTTAGTGTATTTAGTGATGGACTTTCTTTATTCCTTTCTCGAATACTATTCCTCTCTGTGTTCTCACGTGTAAGTTTTTTCTACATTTCTGTTTCCATATTTTGTACATATACTGCAATTCATACAACCCGTCATGATACTGTTCATGTGTTTCATTTTCAGTGTTTTCCTTACCTTCTATGTGCTATCGCTTTTTCCGTGTTTCTCATATATATATATATATATATATATATATATATATATATATATATATATATATATATATATATATATATATATATTTCGTTTACGTTTTACATATCATATCCAAGTTTTGTGACACAGTGTTTTCTCATTTGTGTAGATTCCTGATGATGTCTCTGTGAAGGCGATAACCTTGATTGAAATAGAAAGGATGAATGTGGACAACTGGTGTTTGAGTACCCACCTAATGGTAGAATAATGGTGAGAAAATTAGATATAATAAGAAAGAAGATTATTAACTATAGATATGCATTGGAGAATGTGCATTAGAGAAAACCTGATCACCTGGGAGTATGTGATAGAGTGAAAGAAAGTAAACTCTAGATTGGTATGGGTAATATTGAAAGTTGATGGAGAGAGATGGGTGACTATTGGTGCATATGTACCTGGGCATGAGAAGAAAGATCATGAGAGGCAAGTGTTTTGGGAGCAGCTGAATGAGTGTGTTAGTAGTTTTGATGCACGAGACCGGGTTATAGTGATGGGGGATTTGAATGCAAAGGTGAGTAATGTGGCAGTTGAGGGACTAATTGGTATACATGGGGTGTTCAGTGTTGTAAATGGAAATGGTGAAGAGCTTGTAGATTTATGTGCTGAAAAAGGACTTGCGATTGGGAGTACCTGGTTTAAAAAGAGAGATATATATAAGTATACGTATGCAAGTAGGAGAGATGGCCAGAGAGCGTTATTGGATTACGTGTTAATTGATAGGCGCGCGAAAGAGAGACTTTTGGATGTTAATGTGCTGAGAGGTGCAACTGGAGGGATGTCTGATCATTTTCTTGTGGAAGCGAAGGTGAAGATTTGTAGAAGTTTTCAAAAAAGAAGAGAGAATGTTGGGATGAAGAGAGTGGTGAGAGTAAGTGACCTTGGGAAGGAGACTTGTGTGAGGAAGTACCAGGAGAGACTGAGTACAGAATAGGAAAAGGTGAGAACAAAGGAGGTAAGGGGAGTGGGGGAGGAATGGGATGTATTTAGGGAAGCAGTGATGGCTTGCGCAAAAGATGCTTGTGGCATGAGAAGCGTGGGAGGTGGGCAGATTAGAAAGGGTATTGAGTGGTGGGATGAAGAAGTAAGATTATTAGTGAAACAGAAGAGTGAGGCATTTGGACGATTTTTGCAGGGAAATAATGCAAATGACTGGGAGATGTATAAATGAAAGAGGCAGGAGGTCAAGAGAAAGGTACAAGAGGTGAAAAAAGAGGGCAAATGAGAGTTGGGGTGAGAGAGTATCATTAAATTTTAGGGAAAATAAAAAGCTGTTTTGGAAGGAGGTAAATAAAGTGCGTAAGACAAGGGAACAAATGGGAACTTCAGTGAAGGAGGCTAATGGGGAGGTGATAACAAGTAGTGGTGATGTGAGAAGGAGATGGAGTGAGTATTTTGAAGGTTTGTTGAATGTGTCTGATGATAGAGTGGTAGATATAGGGTGTTTTGGTCGAGGTGGTGTGCAAAGTGAGAGGGTTGGGGAAAATGATTTGGTAAACAGAGAAGAGGTAGTAAAAGCTTTGCGGAATATGAAAGCCGGCAAGGCAGCAGGTTTGGATGGAATTCCAGAGGAATTTATCAAACAAGGGGGTGACTGTATTGTTGACTGGTTCGTAAGGTCATTTAATGTATGTATGATTCATGGTGAGGTGCCTGAGGATTGGCGGAATGCTTGCATAGTGCCATTGTACAAAGGCAAAGGGGATAAGAGTGAGTGCTCAAATTACAGAGGTATAAGTTTGTTGAGTATTCCTGGGAAATTATATGGGAGGGTATTGACTGAGAGGGTGAAGGCATGTACAGAGCATCAGTTTGGGGAAGAGCAGTGTGGTTTCAGATGTGGTAGAGGATGTGTGGATCAGGTGTTTGCTTTGTAGAATGTATGTGAGAAATACTTAAGAGAAGCAAATGGATTTGTATGTAGCATTTATGGATCTGGAGAAGGCAAATGATAGAGTTGATAGAGATGCTCTGTGGAAGGTATTAAGAATATATGGTGTGGGAGGCAAGCTGTTAGAAGCAGTGAAAAGTTTTTATCGAGGATGTAAGGCATGTGTACGTGTAGGAGGAGAGGAAAGTGATTGGTTCTCAGTGAATGTAGGTTTTTGCGGCAGGGGTGTGTGATGTCTCCATGGTTGTTTAAATTTGTTTATGGATGGGGTTGTTAGGGAGGTGAATGCAAGAGTTTTGGAAAGAGGGGCAAGTATGCAGTCTGTTGTGGATGAGACAGCTTGGGAAATGAGTCAGTTCTTGGTCGCTGATGATACAGCGCTGATGGCTGATTCATGTGAGAAACTACAGAAGCTGGTGACTGAGTTTGGTAAAGTGTGTGAAAGAAGAAAGTTGAGAGTAAATGCGAATAAGAGTATGGTTATTAGGTACAGTAGGGTTGAGGGTCAAGTCAATTGGGAGGTAAGTTTGAATGGAGAAAAACTGGAGGAAGTGAAGTGTTTTAGATATCTGGGAGTGGATTTGGCAGCGGATGGAACCATGGAAGCGGAAGTGAATCATAGGGTGGGGGAGGGGGCGAAAATTCTGGGGGCCTTGAAGAATGTGTGGAAGTCGAAAACATTATCTTGGAAAGCAAAAATGGGTATGTTTGAAGGAATAGTGGTTCCAACAATGTTGTATGGTTGCGAGGCGTGGGCTATGGATAGAGTTGTGCGCAGGAGGGTGGATGTGCTGGAAATGAGATGTTTAAGGACATTATGTAGTGTGAGGTGGTTTGATAGAGTAAGTAATAATAGGGTAAGAGAGATGTGTGGTAATAAAAAGAGTGTGGTCGAGAGAGCAGAAGAAGGTGTTTTGAAATGGTTTGGTCACATGGAGAGAATGAGTGAGGAAAGATTGACCAAGAGGATATATGTGTCAGAGGTGGAGGGAACGAGAAGTGGGAGACCAAATTGGAGGTGAAAAGATGAAGTGAAAAAGACTTTGAGTGATCGGGGCCTGAACATGCAGAAGGGTGAAAGGCGTGCAAGGAATAGAGTGAATTGGAACGATGTGCTATACCGGGGTCGACGTGCTGTTAATGGATTGAACCAGGGCATGTGAAGCGTTTGGGGTAAACCATGGAATGTTCTGTGGGGCCTGGATGTGGAAAGGAAGCTGTGGTTTCGGTGCATTATTACTTGACAGCTGAAGACTGAGTGTGAACGAATGGGGCCTTTGTTGTCTTTTCCTAGCGCTACCTCGCACACATGAGGGGGAAGGGGGTTGTTATTCCATATGTGGCGAGGTGGCGATGGGAATGAATAAAGGCAGACAGTATGAATTATGTACATGTGTATATATGTATATGTCTGTGTGTGTATATACATGTATACATTGAGATGTATAGGTATGTATATATGCGTGTGTGGACGTGTATGTATATACATGTGTATGTGGGTGGGTTGGGCCATTCTTTCGTCTGTTTCTTTGCGCCACCTTGCTAACTCGGGCGACAGCGACAAAGCAAAATAAATGAATGAATATAAATAAAATATATGTATTGGAAAGGATCACAATTTTCCGCGTGATCGAGATATTCCGATGAGTCCACAGGGAAAATGAAACACGATAAGTTCCCAAGTGCACTTTCGTGTAATAATTACATCATCAGGGGAGGCGCAAGAGAGAAATATAACAGTCAGTTGATATACATCGAGGAGACGAAGCTAGGACGCCATTTGGTAAACATGCGATTGTCCAAGACAGACAACGAGCGTATCATAAACTTATCATGTGGACAAGAAGGGGAATTGTTTACAAATTCTATCAACAATAAAGCTAACCAATTTGTATAAACCTTCACAAATATTAAGGTTATAATTCTTTATGTATTTCATAATAAAAGATTCAATGATATTTCTCATGGTAATAGAGTTAGAGTTAATAACTGAGATGGCATTACTCCAGTCAATACAGTGATCATAGTTTTTAAGGTAATTAAACAAGGCATTTGATTCTTGTCCCGTTCTTATACTATATTTATGTTGCTTAAGTCTAACAGAAAGATCCTTACCAGTCTGACCAACATAAAACTTATCACAATTCTACATGGCACTTTGAAGATGCATCCTCTACATTACAAAGATTTCCATGTGTGTGTGTGTGTGTGTGTGTGTGTGTGTGTGTGTGTGTGTGTGTGTGTGTGTGTGAGACACCGTACCCACCTACTGTATTACATCGTAATGTATGAACTAAATCTCTCTCTCTCTCTCTCTCTCTCTCTCTCTCTCTCTCTCTCTCTCTCTCTCTCTCTCTCTCTCTCTCTCTCTCTCTCTCTCTCATGTTCCGCTGACGCCTCTAGTGTGTGCAGAGTTACATACACTAGTGTACCACAGCAGTACTTACCTCAGGCGTCTGTCACGTGTGGAGGGGTCAAGCCTGGCCCAAGGTGAACCTCCTCCCTCCCTCCCTCCAGCACTTCACCTTACCTGGGGAAAACATGGAAGACGTTAGGTGACTCTCTCTCTCTCTCTCTCTCTCTCTCTCTCTCTCTCTCTATATATATATATATATATATATATATATATACACTATATAGATAGATAGATACAGATACAGATACAAAGATACAGATACACGTAATGACCGGACCTGGGCAGCGTGTGTGGGTCATCGTGTCATAGAACATCAATTAAAGATAACCAGAGATAAGGTCATACCAGGAGGTGACCTTATCTGCTGCGTGGACGACCCCACCACATCTGACAATACCAGATATCAGTCACACTACTGATAACAACAACACTGGGGTGATAAGGGACTAAAACGACGATAATGATGATAAGAATAAATGATACCAAGATAATGAGAGGATGAGAAGCAATGATATGAATCATATAACTCACAACTCACAACTCACAGTAGGAACGGCTATGATAGGGAAAGACAGAAGCGATGTTAAAAGAAAAGAGAAAAAGGAAATATTGTTGTACGATCGATCATAATAGCAACATCCAGACACAAAACATCAGAATAACGTTACTGATGACACACCATCGGTTATATATCCACCATCAGGCGGGCAGCACCTGACGGCTATTTTGCCGAAACCATGACCAGGTTAAAGTCATCTCGTAACATTATATATATATATATATATATTATGCCTGGGGATAGGGGAGAAAGAATACTTCCCACGTATTCCCTGCGTGTCGTAGAAGGCGACTAAAAGGGGAGAGAGCGGGGGGCTGGAAATCCTCCCCTCTCGTTTCTTTTTTTTATTATTTTCCAAAAGAAGGAACAGAGAAGGGGGCCAGGTGAGGATATTCCCTCAAAGACCCAGTCCTCTGTTCTTAACGCTACCTCGCTAACGCGGGAAATGGCGAATAGTTGGAAAGAAAAAAGAAAAGAAAATAAATATATATATATATATATATATATATATATATATATATATATATATATATATATATATATATTTTTATACTTTGTCGCTGTCTCCCGCGTTTGCGAGGTAGCGCAAGGAAACAGACGAAAGAAATGGCCCAACCCCCCCCCCCCCCATACACATGTATATACATACGTCCACACACGCAAATATACATACCTACACAGCTTTCCATGGCTTACCCCAGACGCTTCACAAGCCTTGATTCAATCCACTGACAGCACGTCAACCCCGGTATAGCACATCGCTCCAATTCACTCTATTCCTTGCCCTCCTTTCACCCTCCTGCATGTTCAGGCCCCGATCACACAAAATCTTTTTCACTCCATCTTTCCACCTCCAATTTGGTCTCCCTCTTCTCCTCGTTCCCTCCACCTCCGACACATATATCCTCTTGGTCAATCTTTCCTCACTCATTCTCTCCATGCGCCCAAACCACTTCAAAACACCCTCTTCTGCTCTCTCAACCACGCTCTTTTTATTTCCACACATCTCTCTTACCCTTACGTTACTCACTCGATCAAACCACCTCACACCACGCATTGTCCTCAAACATCTCATTTCCAGCACATCCATCCTCCTGCGCACAACTCTATCCATAGCCCACGCCTCGCAACCATACAACATTTTTGGAACCACTATTCCTTCAAACATACCCATTTTTGCTTTCCGAGATAATGTTCTCGACTTCCACACATTCTTCAAGGCCCCCAGAATTTTCGCCCCCTCCCCCACCCTATGATCCACTTCCGCTTCCATGGTTCCATCCGCTGCCAGATCCACTCCCAGATATCTAAAACACTTCACTTCCTCCAGTTTTTCTCCATTCAAACTCACCTCCCAATTGACTTGACCCTCAACCCTACTGTACCTAATAACCTTGCTCTTATTCACATTTACTCTTAACTTTCTTCTTCCACACACTTTACCAAACTCAGTCACCAGCTTCTGCAGTTTCTCACATGAATCAGCCACCAGCGCTGTATCATCAGCGAACAACAACTGACTCACTTCCCAAGCTCTCTCATCCCCAACAGACTTCATACTTGCCCCTCTTTCCAAAACTCTTGCATTTACCTCCCTAACAACCCCATCCATAAACAAATTAGACAACCATGGAGACATCACACACCCCTGCCGCAAACCTACATTCACTGAGAACCAATCACTTTCCTCTCTTCCTACACGTACACATGCCTTACATCCTCGATAAAAACTTTTCACTGCTTCTAACAACTTTCTTCCCACACCATATATTCTTAATACCTTCCACAGAGCATCTCTATCAACTCTATCATATGCCTTCTCCAGATCCATAAATGCTACATACAAATCCATTTGCTTTTCTAAGTATTTCTCACATACATTCTTCAAAGCAAACACCTGATCCACACATCCTCTACCACTTCTGAAACCACACTGCTCTTCCCCAATCTGATGCTCTGTACATGCCTTCACCCTCTCAATCAATACCATCCCATATAATTTACCAGGAATACTCAACAAACTTATACCTCTGTAATTTGAGCACTCACTCTTATCCCCTTTGCCTTTGTACAATGGCACTATGCACGCATTCCGCCAATCCTCAGGCACCTCACCATGAGTCATACATACATTAAATAACCTTACCAACCAGTCAACAATACAGTCACCCCCTTTTTTAATAAATTCCACTGCAATACCATCCAAACCTGCTGCCTTGCCGGCTTTCATCTTCCGCAAAGCTTTCACTACCTCTTCTCTGTTTACCAAATCATTTTCCCTAACCCTCTCACTTTGCACACCACCTCGACCAAAACACCCTATATCTGCCACTCTATCATCAAACACATTCAACAAACCTTCAAAATACTCACTCCATCTCCTTCTCACATCACCACTACTTGTTATCACCTCCCCATTTGCGCCCTTCACTGAAGTTCCCATTTGCTCCCTTGTCTTACGCACTTTATTTACCTCCTTCCAGAACATCTTTATATATATATATATATATATATATATATATATATATATATATATATATATATATATATATATATATATATATATATATATATATATATATATATATTTTTTTTTTTTTTTTTTTTTTTTATACTTTGTCGCTGTCTCCCGCGTTTGCGAGGTAGCGCAAGGAAACAGACGAAAGAAATGGCCCCCCCCCCCCCATACACATGTACATACACACGTCCACACACGCAAATATACATACCTACACAGCTTTCCATGGTTTACCCCAGACGCTTCACATGCCTTGATTCAATCCACTGACAGCACGTCAACCCCTGTATACCACATGGCTCCAATTCACTCTATTCCTTGCCCTCCTTTCACCCTCCTGCATGTTCAGGCCCCGATCACACAAAATCTTTTTCACTCCATCTTTCCACCTCCAATTTGGTCTCCCTCTTCTCCTCGTTCCCTCCACCTCCGACACATATATCCTCTTGGTCAATCTTTCCTCACTCATTCTCTCCATGTGCCCAAACCATTTCAAAACACCCTCTTCTGCTCTCTCAACCACGCTCTTTTTATTTCCACACATCTCTCTTACCCTTACGTTACTTACTCGATCAAACCACCTCACACCACACATTGTCCTCAAACATCTCATTTCCAGCACATCCATCCTCCTGCGCACATCTCTATCCATAGCCCACGCCTCGCAACCATACAACATTGTTGGAACCACTATTCCTTCAAACATACCCATTTTTGCTTTCCGAGATAATGTTCTCGACTTCCACACATTTTTCAAGGCTCCCAAAATTTTCGCCCCCTCCCCCACCCTATGATCCACTTCCGCTTCCATGGTTCCATCCGCTGACAGATCCACTCCCAGATATCTAAAACACTTCACTTCCTCCAGTTTTTCTCCATTCAAACTCACCTCCCAATTGACTTGACCCTCACCCCTACTGTACCTAATAACCTTGCTCTTATTCCCATTTACTCTTAACTTTCTTCTTCCACACACTTTACCAAACTCAGTCACCAGCTTCTGCAGTTTCTCACATGAATCAGCCACCAGTGCTGTATCATCAGCGAACAACAACTGACTCACTTCCCAAGCTCTCTCATCCCCAACAGACTTCATACTTGCCCCTCTTTCCAGGACTCTTGCATTTACCTCCCTAACAACCCCATCCATAAACAAATTAAACAACCATGGAGACATCACACACCCCTGCCGCAAACCTACGTTCACTGAGAACCAATCACTTTCCTCTCTTCCTACACGTACACATGCCTTACATCCTCGATAAAAACTTTTCACTGCTTCTAACAACTTGCCTCCCACACCATATATTCTTAATACCTTCCACAGAGCATCTCTATCAACTCTATCATATGCCTTCTCCAGATCCATAAATGCTACATACAAATCCATTTGCTTTTCTAAGTATTTCTCACATACATTCTTCAAAGCAAACACCTGATCCACACATCCTCTACCACTTCTGAAACCGCACTGCTCTTCCCCAATCTGATGCTCTGTACATGCCTTCACCCTCTCAATCAATACCCTCCCATATAATTTACCAGGAATACTCAACAAACTTATACCTCTGTAATATATATATATATATATATATATATATATATATATATATATATATATATATATATATATATATATATATATATATATATATATATATATTGGAAAGGATCACAATTTTGAGGGTGATCAAGATATTCCTATGAGTCCACGGAGAAAATGAAACACGAAAAGTTCCTAAGTGCACTTTCGTGTAATAATCACATCATCAGGGGAGACAAAAGAGAGGAATATAACAGTCAGTTGATATACATCGAAGAGACGAAGCTAGGACGCCATTTGGTAAACATGTTTACCAAATACTTCCCACGTATTCCCTGCGTGTCGTAGAAGGCGACTGAAAGGGGAGGGAGCGGGTGGCTGGAAATCCTCCCCTCTCGTTTTTTTCAATTTTCCAAAAGAATGAACAGAGAAGGGGCCAGGTGAGGTTTACCCCTAACCGCTTCTCAAGCCCTGATTCAGCCCGGTGACGGCACGTCGACCCCTGTATATCATATCACTCCAATTCGCTCTGTCCCATGCACGCCTCACATCCCTGTTCATGTTCAGGCAATATACAAATTCCAAGCATGTTTCCCTCCCTCCTTCCACCTCCTCTTTGGTTTCCCACTTGACCATGTTCCCTCCACATCCAACATGCTTATCATCTTGATCAACCTCTTCTCACTCATCCTCACCATATGTCCAATCATTGCACAAGATCCTCTTCAGTTTTCTCACATATTCTTCTCACGACCACACCTCTCCCTCACCCAATCATCACTCGACCACACCTCTCCCTCACCCAATCATCACTCGACCAACACTCCTCATACCTCATACTGACCTCTAAACAATTCATTGCCAACATAGTCACCCTCTGCCGCACTTCTTAATGTAGAGCCCACGTCTTGCATCCATACAACACCGTCGGCACTACTATACCATCAAACATACCCATCTCGGCCCTCACAAAAGGTGACGTCTTTCTACACATACCTAAATGTGCCCAGGACCTTTGCCCCCTCACCCACCCTTAGGCTCAATTCAACTCCTATGCTTTCACTCACTACCATGTCCATTCCCATGGATCTAAAAAAAAATACGAATTCTTCAAAGTTATTCTATTCAAACTTCACGCTCAAACCGACCCGTCCCTCTCTCAACTGAACTTACTAACCGTACATCAATTCATATCATCTGTCAACTTTCTCCTTTCACACGCTCTCCCAGGCTCAGAGACCAGATTATACAGTTTACCCGTTCGAATCTGCCACCAGCAAACAGTGAGGGACTCACCTCCCATGCTACCCCAGCCTCACCAAATTGCCCCCCTCGCCCTCACTCCAGGACCCCTCCCATTCACCCCTCTCATCATCCCATCCATAAACAGATTAAACAGTCATAGTGCCATCACACACCCCTGCTGCAGACCAAACTTCACCTGGAACAACTCACGCTTCTCTCTTCTTTCTTGCACACGCTGCTTCACATGATTTTCCTGCCCCACCATATGTTCATAAGACCTTCCTCAGGGCATCTCTATCAACCTTACCATATGCTTACTCCAGATTCACAAATGCCTCACACAAATCCTTCTGTTTTAATGTTATCTGAGACGGCACGGGCCGCTGAGGCCCTAACCAATGCCATTCCATTGACGCTATATATATATATTTGAAAGGATCACAATTTTGCGCGTGATCAAGATATTCCTATGAGTCCACGGGGAAAATGAAACACGAAAAGTTCCCAAGTGCACTTTCGTGTAATAATCACATCATCAGGGGAGACACAAGAGAGAAATATAAGTCAGTTGATGATGTGATTATTACACGAAAGTGCACTTGGGAACTTTTCGTGTTTCATTTTCCCCGTGGATTCATAGGAATATATATATATATATATATATATATATATATATATATATATATATATATATATATATATATATATATATATATATATATATATATATTCATTTTGTTTTATCATATTTGATCGCCGTTTCCCGCGTCAGCGAGGTAGTGCCAGGAAACAGACGAGGAACTGCCCATCCGCCCATATACACAAATGTATACACGCACATATACACAGACATATACATATACACATACACAGACATATACATATATGCACATGTACCTATTCATACTTGGTGCAGAAAGGGATACAGTTATGACGATGCTAACTGTATCCTGTTGACAAGGACGAGAACCCCCTCCTACACTGCAGGGGTCACGCCTTTTGATGCTGTGGTCAAACTGGCAGTCGGGGTCCACACTTCCCTACTCCACCTTCAAAGCCATTTACCCAGAGGGTGGGAGGGCGCCTGCCCGCCTCTTCCCTCTTGCCTAATGCTGGGGATCCTGGTCTCCCCAGACTCTCTCCAACACTCCTCAGTCTCCCCAGGCTCTTTCCAACACTCCTCAGTCTCTCCAGACTCTCTCCAACACTCCTCAGTCTCCCCAGACTCTCTCCAACACTCCTCAGTCTCCCCAGACTCTCTCCAACACTCCTCAGTCTCCCCAGACTCTCTCCAACACTCCTCAGTCTCCCCAGACTCTCTCCAACACTCCTCAGTCTCCCCAGACTCTCTCCAACACTCCTCAGTCTCCCCAGACTCTCTCCAACACTCCTCAGTCTCCCCAGACTCTCTCCAACACTCCTCAGTCTCCCCAGACTCTCTCCAACACTCCTCAGTCTTCCCAATGTCTATCCAACTCTCCCTCTCTCTCTCTCTCTCTCTCTCTCTCTCTCTCTCTCTCTCTCTCTCTCTCTCTCTCTCTCTCTCTCTCTGACATGACAAGAAGACTGACCGACCTCCCGCCTCTCCCTTGCCCTGTACATCTGTTGTTCAAGCTAAAAAATAAAAAATGACTATTACCACAAGCACGTAGTGTTGTTGTTGTTGTTGTTGTTGTTGTTGTTGTTGTTGTACATGTATCTACAACCTCACGGGAACTGACGAGACTATAACCACGCTACATCTACGCCCTCGTCAGGAGGAGTCTGTCCACTGATAGCTACATGCAACACAGACAGCCTGGCCTCCTCATCACACACCTCCGGCCCTACATGCAACACAGACACCCTGGCCTCCTCATCACACACCTCCGACCCTACATGCAACACAGACACCCTGGCCTCCTCATCACACACCTCCGACCCTACATGCAACACAGACACCCTGGCCTCCTCACCACACACCCCCGACCCTACATGCAACACAGACACCCTGGCCTCATCACCACACACCTCCGACCCTACATGCAACACAGACACCCTGGCCTCCTCATCACACACCTCCGACCCTACATGCAACACAGACACCCTGGCCTCCTCATCACACACCTCCGACCCTACATGCAACACAGACACCCTGGCCTCCTCATCACACACCTCCGATCCTACATGCAACACAGACACCCTGGCCTCCTCACCACACACCTCCGACCCTACATGCAACACAGACACCCTGGCCTCCTCATCACACACCTCCGACCCTACATGCAACACAGACAGCCTGGCCTCCTCACCACACACCTCCGACCCTACATGCAACACAGACACCCTGGCCTCCTCATCACACACCTCCGACCCTACATGCAACACAGACAGCCTGGCCTCATCACCACACACCTCCGACCCTACATGCAACACAGACACCCTGGCCTCATCACCACACACCTCCGACCCTACATGCAACTCAGACAGCCTGGCCTCCTCATCACACACCTCCGACCCTACATGCAACACAGACACCCTGGGCCCCTCACCACACACCTCCGACCCTACATGCAACACAGACACCCTGGCCTCCTCACCACACACCTCCGACCCTACATGCAACACAGACACCCTGGCCTCCTCATCACACACCTCCGGCCCTACATGCAACACAGCCTGGCCTCCTCATCACACACCTGCGACCCTACATGCAACACAGACAGCTTAGCCTCCTCATCACACACCTCCGGCCCTACATGCAACACAGCCTGGCCTCATCACACACCTCCGGCCCTACATGCAACACAGACACCCTGGCCTCCTCACCACACACCTCCGACCCTACATGCAACACAGACACCCTGGCCTCCTCACCACACACCTCCGACCCTACATGCAACACAGACACCCTGGCCTCCTCATCACACACCTCCGGCCCTACATGCAACACAGCCTGGCCTCCTCATCACACACCTCCGACCCTACATGCAACACAGACACCCTGGCCTCCTCATCACACACCTCCGGCCCTACATGCAACACAGCCTGGCCTCATCACACACCTCCGGCCCTACATGCAACACAGACAGCCTGGCCTCCTCATCACACACCTCCGGCCCTACATGCAACACAGACAGCCTGGCCTCCTCATCACACACCTCCGACCCTACATGCAACACAGACAGCCTGGCCTCCTCATCACACACCTCCGACCCTACATGCAACACAGACAGCCTGGCCTCCTCATCACACACCTCCGGCCCTACATGCAACACAGACACCCTGGCCTCCTCATCACACACCTCCGACCCTACATGCAACACAAACAGCCTGGCCTCCTCATCACACACCTCCGACCCTACATGCAACACAGCCTGGCCTCCTCATCACACACCTCCGGCCCTACATGCAACACAGACACCCTGGCCTCCTCATCACACACCTCCGACCCTACATGCAACACAGACAGCCTGGCCTCCTCATCACACACCTCCGACCCTACATGCAACACAGACAGCCTGGCCTCCTCATCACACACCTCCGGCCCTACATGCAACACAGCCTGGCCTCCTCATCACACACCTCCGACCCTACATGCAACACAGACACCCTGGCCTCCTCATCACACACCTCCGGCCCTACATGCAACACAGCCTGGCCTCATCACACACCTCCGGCCCTACATGCAACACAGACACCCTGGCCTCCTCATCACACACCTCCGACCCTACATGCAACACAGACAGCCTGGCCTCCTCATCACACACCTCCGACCCTACATGCAACACAGACAGCCTGGCCTCCTCATCACACACCTCCGACCCTACATGCAACACAGACAGCCTGGCCTCCTCATCACACACCTCCGGCCCTACATGCAACACAGACAGCCTGGCCTCCTCATCACACACCTCCGACCCTACATGCAACACAGCCTGGCCTCATCACACACCTCCGACCCTACATGCAACACAGACACCCTGGCCTCCTCATCACACACCTCCGGCCCTACATGCAACACAGACAGCCTGGCCTCCTCATCACACACCTCCGACCCTACATGCAACACAGCCTGGCCTCATCACACACCTCCGACCCTACATGCAACACAGACACCCTGGCCTCCTCATCACACACCTCCGGCCCTACATGCAACACAGACAGTCTGGCCTCCTCATCACACACCTCCGGCCCTACATGCAACACAGACACCCTGGCCTCCTCATCACACACCTCCGACCCTACATGCAACACAGCCTGGCCTCCTCAGCTAAAGCAGTCATATCGACATTGACTTAATAAATCCTAAATCAGGGCTGGCTGGAAAGGTCAAATTTCAAGATGCACCAACATTACGTTTCATTCCTTCGTTCCTGGCTGAGTCCCTGGTGTTGCATCGAGAGTCGAACCCGCGTCCCATCACCGGGGCCGTGGCAGCTCATCACCCTCCGCCACTGTGAGGGGGACACGCCAGGAAAAGCTGCTGGAGCGCAAAACTTCGTGCCTAACATGAAACTGTTACGTTGGCTGCAGGAGGCTGACGCCCCCTTGTTTCGTCGAGGTAAATAAGAGAAAACAGAAACTGTGTTTCTCGGACAGCCACCAGCACTTGACCTGCTCAGCTAACATGGTGCCTCTGTCCCACCGAAGCGAACACTCCAGTTATCACAGAGAAAAGAGAGAGAGAATAGAAATTCCTCCAGAGTTTGATCCAACATGAGAGCACAGAGGAGTTAGTGTTAACATGTTCAGCCAGCATCAGTGGCAAGGACGAACAGGAAAGGATCATTCAACCCATCTGTAATTCTCTCACACACAAACTCTTATAACCTGACTATGTTGTCTCGAGTATCAATACCAGTTCATGTAACACTATGAGCAGGGGGTCACCACAACACACAACCCAGGTGGTTGTAATGTAATCATGCTCTCACGAGGTGCGCTACAACTGTCTCGCTGTCGTACTGACGTGAGCGGTCATGTGACCCTGCCTGACCTCTCCTTAATCCCCGAGGGGACCAGAGTCGGTCAACTTGGCGGCCACGGCCACGCGCACACAAACAACCCCGTCAGCGTGACTGACCCATTTGGCTCACAAATACCCACATGTCCTCAGTAAAATGACCAGTGGGTCAAGCACTACTGGCCCAGAGAGACTACGGGCGCCGACCCTGCACGTAACCCTTCACTGTGTGACCACTGGCTTAGAACACCCCTGGCAGTGGCTGGGTCATGCTTCATCTCCCCAAGGCCTACTTGGGCAGCACAGCTGGCAGGGTCTCCGTGGCACGTCGCCAGCGACCGTCTCCAGCGGCAGCCTTGATCAAACCCCAGGACCTCCAGCGCCAAACCTTGTACAGACGAAGCTCAAAACTCCGGCAACCGCCCACAACCGCTCAGGACCTCAGCAATGTCATGTCGCTCACCCACAGAAGATCCACGAGATCTCTTCCACTGGACGCCTGCCTCACCACACCCCATACATTCTAGATTAACTCCTTGTTTGTTTGTTTTTTCACCAGACAACCCAGTCGTGGGCCAATCAGGCCACCTGTTCTCCATGTTTCCCCTGTAACCTCACGTATGAGCGCCACACACACACAGCACCACCTCCTCAACACTCGGGCGCCAGTGTCGTGGTACACACACACACACCTCGCTGCTCCTCGCCAGCTCCAGCGGTACGTCTTGTGAGCCTAAACCATGGTGGAGGTACCGTCTCTGTCTCACCCTTCCCTCGTCTCGTACGTACACACACACACACACACGCACACACACACACACACACACCACATACACACATACACACACACACCACATACACACCATACACACACACACCATACATACATACATACATACAAGGTGTAGGTACAGCCCAGGGAACGGTCAGACAAGATGTGGCTACAGTTGCCCAGTTGTCTTAGAGGACATTACTGCCATTATAACAGTGACACAGTCCTGTTAAACAGAACGGGTCTTGTAGCAGTGTCTGTTGAACACTGTTGACGTAACAGGTGAGGGAGGTGGGGTGGGTGGAGGGGTGGGAAGGGGAGAGGGGGGTGGGAAATGCTGTACAAGGGGACGAGGGTTAAGTTCTTTGACAATGACATAATCTCCCCCACACTCCCCACACCCCACACCCCACCCCACACCCCACACCACACCCCACACCCCACCCCACACCCCACCCCACACCACACCCCACACCACACCCCACCCCACACCACACCCCCCGCTGAGAGTTTGAGAGACCGGCCGCTGGGGGGTTGATTGTCACCCCCCTCCCCCCCTCCCTCCCCCCTCCCTCCCCCCAACATCCTTAACACCGGGAGAGCAATATGACACCCCCCCCCTCCCTCCCCTCCCTCCCTCCCCCCCTCCCCCTCCCTCCCTCCCTCCCTCCCTCCCCCCTCCCTCCCTCCCTCCCATCTCCTTGTCAACAGCTTGTGGGAGAATCACTAGTTTAGACAGAAGTGGTGGGAGAGATAAGGAGATAAGGGGAGGGGGAGGGGGGAAGGTTGAGGTGATAAGGGGAGAGATAACGGGAGAAGGAGGGGGGGAAGGCTGGGGTGATAAGGGGAGAGATAACGGGAGAAGGAGGGGGGTGGCTGGGGTGATAAGGGGAGAGATAACGGGAGAAGGGGGGTGGCAGGGGTGATAAGGGGAGAGATAAGGGGAGAAGGGGGGGTGGCAGGGGTGATAAGGGGAGAGATAAGGGGAGAAGGGGGGGTGGCAGGGGTGATAAGGGGAGAGGGGAGGGCTGATTGCTTACATATGATGTTTTCTTACATGTTACTGATACTTGTGTTTATCTGTCTCTCAGTAATGTTACCTGTCTCTCAGTAATGTTATCTGTCTCTCAGTAATGTTACCTGTCTCTCAGTAATGTTATCTGTCTCTCAGTAATGTTACCTGTCTCTCAGTAATGTTACCTGTCTCTCAGTAATGTTATCTGTCTCTCAGTAATGTTACCTGTCTCTCAGTAATGTCATCTATCTCTCAGTAATGTTACCTGTCTCTTAGTAATGTTACCTGTCTCTCAGTAATGTTACCTGTCTCTCAGTAATGTTATCTGTCTCTCAGTAATGTTATCTGTCTCTCAGTGATGTTACCTGTCTCTCAGTAATGTCATCTATCTCTCAGTAATGTTACCTGTCTCTCAGTAATGTTACCTGTCTCTCAGTAATGTCATCTATCTCTCAGTAATGTTACCTGTCTCTCAGTAATGTTACCTGTCTCTCAGTAATGTCATCTATCTCTCAGTAATGTTACCTGTCTCTCAGTAATGTTACCTGTCTCTCAGTAATGTTACCTGTCTCTCAGTAATGTTATCTGTCTCTCAGTAATGTTATCTGTCTCTCAGTAATGTTACCTGTCTCTTAGTAATGTTACCTGTCTCTCAGTAATGTTACCTGTCTCTCAGTAATGTTATCTGTCTCTCAGTAATGTTATCTGTCTCTCAGTAATGTTACCTGTCTCTCAGTAATGTCATCTATCTCTCAGTAATGTTACCTGTCTCTCAGTAATGTTACCTGTCTCTCAGTAATGTCATCTATCTCTCAGTAATGTTACCTGTCTCTCAGTAATGTTACCTGTCTCTCAGTAATGTTACCTGTCTCTCAGTAATGTTATCTGTCTCTCAGTAATGTTATCTGTCTCTCAGTAATGTTATGTGTCTCTCAGTAATGTTATCTGTCTCTCATTGATGTTATGTGTCTCTCAGTAATGTTATCTGTCTCTCAGTAATGTTATCTGTCTCTCAGTAATGTTATGTGTCTCTCAGTAATGTTATCTGTCTCTCATTGATGTTATGTGTCTCTCAGTACTGTTATCTGTCTCTCAGTAATGTTACCTGTCTCTCAGTAATGTTACCTGTCTCTCAGTAATGTTACCTGTCTCTCAGTAATGTTATGTGTCTCTCAGTAATGTTATCTGTCTCTCATTGATGTTATGTGTCTCTCAGTAATGTTATCTGTCTCTCAGTAATGTTATCTGTCTCTCAGTAATGTTATGTGTCTCTCAGTAATGTTATCTGTCTCTCAGTAATGTTATCTGTCTCTCAGTAATGTTATCTGTCTCTCATTGATGTTATGTGTCTCTCAGTAATGTTATCTGTCTCTCAGTAATGTTATGTGTCTCTCAGTAATGTTATCTGTCTCTCAGTAATGTTATCTGTCTCTCAGTAATGTTATCTGTCTCTCAGTAATGTTATGTGTCTCTCAGTAATGTTATCTGTCTCTCAGTAATGTTATCTGTCTCTCAGTAATGTTATCTGTCTCTCAGTAATGTTATCTGTCTCTCAGTAATGTTATGTGTCTCTCAGTTATGTTATCTGTCTCTCAGTAATGTTATCTGTCTCTCATTGATGTTATGTGTCTCTCAGTAATGTTATCTGTCTCTCAGTAATGTTATGTGTCTCTCAGTAATGTTATCTGTCTCTCAGTAATGTTATCTGTCTCTCAGTAATGTTATCTGTCTCTCAGTAATGTTATGTGTCTCTCAGTAATGTTATCTGTCTCTCAGTAATGTTATCTGTCTCTCAGTAATGTTATCTGTCTCTCAGTAATGTTATCTGTCTCTCAGTAATGTTATGTGTCTCTCAGTTATGTTATCTGTCTCTCAGTAATGTTATCTGTCTCTCAGTAATGTTACCTGTCTCTCAGTAATGTTATCTGTCTCTCAGTAATGTTATCTGTCTCTCAGTAATGTTATGTGTCTCTCAGTAATGTTACCTGTCTCTCATTGATGTTATGTGTCTCTCAGTAATGTTATCTATCTCTCAGTAATGTTATACAAATACACTGTATACCATCATACAGTTACGCTGTATACCATCATACAGTTACACTGTATACCATCATACAGTTACGCTGTATACCATCATACAGCTGCACTGTATACCATCATACAGTTACAGTGTATACCATCATAGTTACATTGTATACCATCATACAGTTGCACTGTATACCATCATAGTTACATTGTATACCATCATACAGTTACACTGTATACCATCATACAGTTGCACTGTATACCATCATACAGTTACACTGTATACCATCATAGTTACATTGTATACCATCATACAGTTACACTGTATACAATCATACAGTTGCACTGTATACCATCATACAGTTACACTGTATACCATCATAGTTACATTGTATACCATCATACAGTTACACTGTATACCATCATACAGTTGCACTGTATACCATCATACAGTTACACTGTATACCTTCATAGTTACATTGTATACCATCATACAGTTACACTGTATACCATCATACAGTTGCACTGTATACCATCATACAGTTACACTATACCATCATACAGTTACACTGTATATCATCATACAGTTACACTATACCATCATACAGTTGCATCCGTCAAGCTCTTTGGTCGAGCCATCCCTCCTTAACTACCACAGGTGGAGCCAGTAAACACCCTTGACCTATAATTAGATACAGTGGGGGGGAGGTGACCCCCCCCCGTACATGACACATGTCCACTGGTCAATATGACTGTTGCTGGCTCGGCCTGATCATGTGTGTGTGTGTCACGTGAGCTGTGAGGCAGTGGCTAGCAAGACGATTACCGGGGTTAACGACTGTTCAGGTTAATGACTTGAGGTTAACGAGTGGTGAGGTTAATGATTGGTGAGGTTAACGACTGTTGAGGTTAAGAGCTGTTGAGGTTAACGACTGCTGAGGTAAACGACTGTTGAGGGAAACGACTGTCCAGGTTAACGACTGTTCAGGTTAACGACTGTTCAGGTTAACGACTTGTGGGGTTAATGACTGGTGAGGTTAACAGCTGGTGAGGTTAACGACTGTTGAGGTTAACAACTGTTGAGTTTAACGACTTGTGGGGTTAATGACTGGTGAGGTTAACAGCTGGTGAGCTTAACGGCTGTTGAGGTTAACGACTTGTGGGGTTAATGACTGGTGAGGTTAACGACTGGTGAGGTTAATGACTGGTGAGGTTAATGACTGTTGAGGTTAATGACTGTTGAGGTAAACGACTGGTGAGGTTAGCGACTGGTGGGGTTAACGACTGCTCAGGTTAACGACTGTTGAGGTTAATGACTGTTGAGGTTAACGACCCCTGACCTATGCCAACAGGGAACACACAGCCAACCTCGTCATCACCCCAGACCTGACCTCACACTTCACCAAACACCGGTTCCAGGAGGTCAAAGGTCACGCTGTGCTAGACACACTCATGGAACTACCACAGATGTGCCACAAAGAAAACGGGAAACGGGGGGGGGGGGGGAAGGTGGAACTACCACAGATGCGCCACACAGAAAACGGGAAACGGAGGGGGTGGGGAAGATGGAACTACCACAGATGTGCCACACACAGAAAACGGGAAAAGGGGGTGGGGAAAATGGAATTACCACAAATGTACCACACAGAAAACGGGGGGAGATGCAAATGGCATTAGTTTGCTGACGGGGAACGACAGGTCAGGACTGGACCAATAGAAGCAGCCTCCAGCAATGTACACAAAGGCTCACATGGCCATTTAATGTCACGGCCTTCAAGTACCTGGAATTTTAAACGTCAGATGTCGTTCGATCAAGATATTCTTATGAGTCCACGGGGGAAATGAAACACGATAAGTTCCCACGTGCACTTTCGTGTAATAATCACATGTTTACCAAATGGCGTCCTAGCTTCGTCTCTTCTTTGTATATCAACTGACTGTTATATTTCTCTCTTGTGTCTCTCCTTATGATGTGATTATTACACGAAAGTGCACTTGGAAACTTATCGTGTTTCATTTCCCCCGTGGACTCATAGGAATATCTTGATCGAACGACATCTGACGTTTAAACATACATTAACAGAACCTGTGTCTGTCTTCTCTGTGTCTCTGTTGTTTTGCTTGCGTTCTTCCTGTGTGTCTTCTCTTCTCCGTGTCCGTGTTCTTCGGTTCTTTCGTGGTTTCCTGTGTTCCTTGTGGTCTCTCCTTGTCTCCTGTGTCTCTCGTTGTTTCGCCTCCTCGTGGTTCCTCCGTAGTCTCTTTGTCGTTCTCCGTTTGTTGTGTCTTCTGTTTCTCCGGTTCTCTCGTTGTCTTCTCGTGTGCTCCTCCGTGTCTTTCCGTCTCCGGTTCTCTGGCTCTCCTTTCTCTGTGTCTCCTCCGGTGTCTTCTCGTGTTCCTCCGTGTCTCCTGTGTCTATCCTGTGTTTCTCCGTGGCTCTCCGTTGTCTCTTTCTTCTGTGTCTTCCTGTGTCTCCTCCGTTTCTCTCTCCGTGTCTCTCCTCGTGTGTCTTCTCCGGTGCCTCGTGTGCTTCTCTGTTCTCCTCCGTGTGTCTCTGGTTCTGTGGCTCTCGTTTCTCTTCTCCGTGTCTGTCTTCTCTGTGTCTCCTCCGTGTGTCTCTCCGTGTGTCTCCTCCGTGTTTCTCCTCCGTGTGTCTCCTCCGTGTGTCTTCTCCGTGTGCCTCCTCCGTGTGTCTTCTCTGTGTCTCCTCCGTGTGTCTTCTCTGTGTCTCCTCCGAGTGTCTTCTCCGTGTGTCTTCTCTGTGTCTCCTCCGTGTGTCTTCTCTGTGTCTCCTCCGTGTGTCTTCTCCGTGTGTCTTCTCTGTGTGTCTCCTCCCTGTGTCTTCTCCGTGTCTCCTCCGTATGTCTTCTCCGTGTGTCTCCTCCGTGTGTCTTCTGTCTCCTCCGTGTGTCTTCTCCGTGTCTCCTCCGTGTGTCTTCTCCGTGTGTCTCCTCCGTGTGTCTTCTCTGTGTCTCCTCCGCGTGCCTTCTCCGTTTGTCTCCTCCGTGTGTCTCCTCCGTGTGTCTTCTCCGTGTGTCTCCTCAGCGTGTCTCCTCAGCGTGTCTCCTCCGTGTGTCTCCTCCGTGTGTCTCGTCCGTGTGTCTCGTCCGTGTGTCTCGTCCGCGTGTCTTCTCCGTGTTTGGCCATCGTTGGATGAGGCAAAGAGGAGTCTATGTTCAAGACTCAACATTTTTAACAGTTTAATTTGAGAAGATTCAACACAAGAATGTTACGGTGACCTTACAACCACCCCAGGAGGTGGGGCACACATTATACACACGCTGGTGGTTAGAGCAGGCAACTTGATGACCTTTAACGACCCCCGGGCTGTTGATAAAGACCAACCAAACCATCGTTACGATGACCTAGGCTTTAAGACTCTCAGTCACTCGATGTAATTACATGAATCACATCAGGGTTGATGTGATCATAACTGTGTACGTGATCGCCTTCTGGCGGGGTCAAGTCCAGACCTGGACCTGCGCCCTCTGGGGGTAAGAGTCCTCTCTACTGACTCACTCTTCCTCCGCCTGCGCCTCCGCCTGCGTCTGTTGTTGTACCTACTTTAAGAAGGTCATGACACAAGAGGCCAGGATTACGAGCCCCCGACGTCCGCCTCCTGCGTCACACAGGACACGCCTGGGTTCGTATCCCTCCTGCAGGGTGAATGCCAACTCAGTAAACATTCCTCAGTTATCAACCCATCAACGCCAACTCAGTAAACATTCCTTAGTTATCAACCCATCAACACGAACTCAATAAATATTCTTCAGTTATCACCTCACGCACGCAACCCGATAAATTACCTCACAGACAACACCAGTGAGTGTATGTACACAGCTGGTGTATACGAAGGATCACAACTGCTGCTCCTCAGGAAACACCACAGACGACATGTTGTTATCCTCCTCCACCATCACAACCACAACCTCTCCTGTGCCAGTGTCGTCTGGTCCTCCACCACAACCACAACCTCTCCTGTGCCAGTGTCGTCTGGTCCTCCTCCACCACAACCACAACCTCTCCTGTGCCAGTGTCGTCTGGTCCTCCTCCACCACAACCTCTCCTGTGCCAGTGTCGTCTGGTCCTCCTCCACCACCACAACCTCTCCTGTGCCAGTGTCGTCTGGTCCTCCTCCACCACAACCTCTCCTGTGCCAGTGTCGTCTGGTCCTCCTCCACCACAACCTCTCCTGTGCCAGTGTCGTCTGGTCCTCCTCCACCACACAACCTCTCCTGTGCCAGTGTCGTCTGGTCCTCCTCCACAACCACAACCTCTCCTGTGCCAGTGTCGTCTGGTCCTCCTCCACCACAACCTCTCCTGTGCCAGTGTCGTCTGGTCCTCCTCCACCACCACAACCTCTCCTGTGCCAGTGTCGTCTGGTCCTCCTCCACAACCACAACCTCTCCTGTGCCAGTGTCGTCTGGTCCTCCTCCACCACAACCTCTCCTGCGCCAGTGTCGTCTGGTCCTCCTCCACCACAACCTCTCCTGTGCCAGTGTCGTCTGGTCCTCCACCACAACCACAACCTCTCCTGTGCCAGTGTCGTCTGGTCCTCCTCCACCACAACCTCTCCTGTGCCAGTGTCGTCTGGTCCTCCACCACAACCACAACCTCTCCTGTGGCAGTGTCGTCTGGTCCTCCACCACAACCACAACCTCTCCTGTGGCAGTGTCGTCTGGTCCTCCACCACAACCACAACCTCTCCTGTGCCAGTGTCGTCTGGTCCTCCTCCACCACAACCTCTCCTGTGCCAGTGTCGTCTGGTCCTCCTGCACCACAACCTCTCCTGTGCCAGTGTCGTCTGGTCCTCCTCACCACAACCTCTCCTGTGCCAGTGTCGTCTGGTCCTCCTCCACCACAACCTCTCCTGTGCCAGTGTCGTCTGTCCTCCACCACAACCTCTCCTGTGCCAGTGTCGTCTGGCTCCTCCACCACAACCTCTCCTGTGCCAGTGTCGTCTGCTCCTCCTCCACCACAACCTCTCCTGTGCCAGTGTCGTCTGGTCCTCCTCCACCACAACCTCTCCTGTGCCAGTGTCGTCTGCTCCTCCTCCACCACAACCTCTCCTGTGCCAGGTCGCTGTCCTCACCACACTCTCTGTGCCAGTGTCGTTGCTCCTCCCCACCACAACCTCTCCTGTGCCAGTGTCGCCTGGTCCTCCACCACAACCTTTCCTGTGCCAGTGTCGTCTGCTCCTCCTCCGGCGACGCGTAAGTCTGGCTCATATTCACCTTTGAGTCTCACACACAGCAGTTGCAGCACACGGCAGCGAGCGAGTGCCAGCGCTCATAAACCAGTCTGAGATCCTGTGAGTCAGTCATTCTGAGCACTTATGAACCAGTTCTGAGCACCTGTCAGGTATTTTGAGCACCTTTTTGCCGTCATTCTAAACACTTATGAGACGTTTGCGCATTTGTGATTATTCTGAGCATCTCTGAGCCAGTCTGAGGATTAGCCAGTCATTTTGAGGCCACGGGAACCAGTTTTGAGCAGGCTCACACCGGCCTGACCCATATGTGAGGTCATGTGAGCACTCACGACCGCTTCGGAACACTCAACGACCCAGTGGAAACACGAGAACCAGAAAGAACCAGTTCAACCACCTTAACTAACCATGAACCAGACTCCTCTATACACGTACAACATTATGGGGAAAAAATACATTTTTCATTACTCTATAATTCTTGAAAATCATTAACATTTGTAAATCTATTTACATTTACATATAGAGAGACGTTATCACATATATACCGTCTGCTGGGAAGATCTTATGTTTGGACGTAAGGGTTAAAGTTGGACCAATATCTGCCGTGTGGTGCATGATAAGGATACACACATGAGACCTCTCCATCTGTGTTAGTAGTGAAGGTCGTCACTCTGATGATGATAACACAAGGAAATACACCTTGC
Organism: Panulirus ornatus; assembly: GCF_036320965.1. Lineage (NCBI taxonomy): Eukaryota > Metazoa > Arthropoda > Malacostraca > Decapoda > Palinuridae > Panulirus > Panulirus ornatus. The sequence continues at coordinate 14,026,171 of NC_092296.1, forward strand.
TAACTTTCTACGTTCCACATTTTAATGTCCATTGCCTACAGCCACACACACACACACACACATATGTTCAGTACATACCCACACCTCTTCACCTTGTATATACCTACATATGTAGCAAACTCTTAACCCTGTACACATATCTATACATGTAGCATACTATTAACCTCGTATATACCTATATATGTAGCAAGGTTTTACTTATAGTGACCCAAGGTCACTATAATGACGTCGCTAATCACTGGATGACAACCTGTGACCTCACTTGACCTGGTACTCGTGGTAGGGATGTGTTAGGTGGCCCATGCTACACATGCGCAGTCGTAATCCCTCAGTAGGGATGTGTTAGGTGCCTTATGCTACACATGCGCAGTAGTAATCCCTCAGTAGGGATGTGTTAGGTGACCCATGCTACACATGCGCAGTCGTAATCCCTCAGTAGGGATGTGTTAGGTGCCTTATGCTACACATGCGCAGTAGTAATCCCTCAGTAGGGATGTGTTAGGTGACCCATGCTACACATGCGCAGTCGTAATCCCTCAGTAGGGATGTGTTAGGTGCCTTATGCTACACATGCGCAGTAGTAATCCCTCAGTAGGGATGTGTTAGGTGACCCATGCTACACATGCGCAGTCGTAATCCCTCAGTAGGGATGTGTTAGGTGCCTTATGCTACACATGCGCAGTAGTAATCCCTCAGTAGGGATGTGTTAGGTGACCCATGCTACACATGCGCAGTCGTAATCCCTCAGTAGGGATGTGTTAGGTGCCTTATGCTACACATGCGCAGTAGTAATCCCTCAGTAGGGATGTGTTAGGTGACCCATGCTACACATGCGCAGTCGTAATCCCTCAGTAGGGATGTGTTAGGTGCCTTATGCTACACATGCGCAGTAGTAATCCCTCAGTAGGGATGTGTTAGGTGACCCATGCTACACATGCGCAGTCGTAATCCCTCAGTAGGGATGTGTTAGGTGCCTTATGCTACACATGCGCAGTAGTAATCCCTCAGTAGGGATGTGTTAGGTGACCCATGCTACACATGCGCAGTCGTAATCCCTCAGTAGGGATGTGTTAGGTGGCCCATGCTACACATGCGCAGTAGTAATCCCTCAGTAGGGATGTGTTAGGTGACCCATGCTACACATGCGCAGTCGTAATCCCTCAGTAGGGATGTGTTAGGTGGCCCATGCTACACATGCGCGGTAGTAATCCCTCAGTAGGGATGTGTTAGGTGGCCCATGCTACACATGCGCAGTCGTAATCCCTCAGTAGGGATGTGTTAGGTGGCCCATGCTACACATGCGCAGTAGTAATCCCTCAGTAGGGATGTGTTAGGTGCCTCGTGCTACACATGCGCAGTCGTCATCCCTCAGCGCCACAGTTGAGGGTAGCAGAGCCACAGTTGCCGCGGTCACCACAGATGACGTCACACTCGTCATGAGAAGCGCCGCTCGCGCCGACGTAACCACCATCACCAGCAGGAGGTCAGCACAACCAGCAGGAGGTCAGCACCACCAGCAGAAGGTCAGCACCACCAGCAGGAGGTCAGCACAACCAGCAGGAGGTCAGCACCACCAGCAGAAGGTCAGCACAACCAGCAGGAGGTCAGCACAACCAGCAGGAGGTCAGCACCACCAGCAGAAGGTCAGCACCACCAGCAGGAGGTCAGCACAACCAGCAGGAGGTCAGCACCACCAGCAGAAGGTCAGCACCACCAGCAGGAGGTCAGCACAACCAGCAGAAGGTCAGCACAACCAGCAGAAGGTCAGCACAACCAGCAGAAGGTCAGCACAACCAGCAGAAGGTCAGCACCACCAGCAGAAGGTCACCACCACCAGCAGGAGGTCAGCACCACCAGCAGGAGGTCAGCACCACCAGCAGAAGGTCAGCACAACCAGCAGGAGGTCAGCACAACCAGCAGGTCAGCACAATCAGCAGAAGGTCAGCACCACCAGCAGAAGGTCAGCACCACCAGCAGAAGGTCACCACCACCAGCAGGAGGTCAGCACAACCAGCAGGTCAGCACAACCAGCAGGTCAGCACAACCAGCAGGAGGTCAGCACAACCAGCAGAGGGTCAGCACAACCAGCAGAAGGTCAGCACCACCAGCAGGAGGTCAGCACAACCAGCAGAAGGTCAGCACCACCAGCAGGAGGTCAGCACAACCAGCAGAAGGTCAGCACAACCAGCAGGAGGTCAGCACAACCAGCAGAAGGTCAGCACAACCAGCAGGTCAGCACCACCAGCAGAAGGTCAGCACCACCAGCAGGAGGTCAGCACCACCAGCAGAAGGTCAGCACAACCAGCAGAAGGTCAGCACAACCAGCAGAAGGTCAGCACCACCAGCAGGAGGTCAGCACAACCAGCAGAAGGTCAGCACAACCAGCAGGTCAGCACAACCAGCAGAAGGTCAGCACAACCAGCAGAAGGTCAGCACAACCAGCAGGTCAGCACAACCAGCAGAAGGTCAGCACCACCAGCAGAAGGTCAGCACAACCAGCAGAAGGTCAGCACAACCAGCAGAAGGTCAGCACAACCAGCAGGTCAGCACCACCAGCAGAAGGTCAGCACCACCAGCAGAAGGTCAGGACAACCAGCAGGTCAGCACAACCAGCAGGTCAGCACAACCAGCAGAAGGTCAGCACAACCAGCAGAAGGTCAGCACAACCTTGCGACGTTCACCTTCCACCTCTCCAACAGGAGGACCCACCCATCACAGACCTGACCTTCGCCGTCTCTCAAACACCCGGGTATCACGACGGAGGGAGGCTGGTTCCACCTGCAGGAGCTCACTGCCCTCCCTTACCCCACCTGCTGTAGTCCAGCCAAAAACACACTGTTGTTGTTGTTGTTCTTGTTGTCGCTTTTGTCTGACGTGTCGCCATGCCCCTCTCTCACTCATACCACTCCAGTAAACCCAACCAGGAACACCCGCAAAATACTCTCATAAGTGTACGTGACTGAGTTTGGTAAAGTGTGTGGAAGAAGAAAGTTCCACGGTTCCATCCGCTGCCATATCCACTCCCAGATATCTAAAACACTTTACTTCCTCCAGTTTTTCTCCATTCAAACTTACCTCCCAATTGACTTGACCCTCAACCCTACTGTACCTAATAACCTTGCTCTTATTCACATTTACTCTTAACTTTCTTCTTCCACACACTTTACCAAACTCAGTCACCAGCTTCTGCAGTTTCTCACATGAATCAGCCACCAGCGCTGTATCATCAGCGAACAACAACTGACTCACTTCCCAAGCTCTCTCATCCACAACAGACTGCATACTTGCCCCTCTTTCCAAAACTCTTGCATTCACCTCCCTAACAACCCCATCCATAAACAAATTAAACAACCATGGAGACATCACACACCCCTGCCGCAAACCTACATTCACTGAGAACCAATCACTTTCCTCTCTTCATACACGCACACATGCTTTACATCCTCGATAAAAACTTTTCACTGCTTCTAACAACTTGCCTCCCACACCATATATTCTTAATACCTTCCACAGAGCATCTCTATCAACTCTATCATATGCCTTCTCCAGATCCATAAATGCTACATACAAATCCATTTGCTTTTATATATATATATATATATATATATATATATATATATATATATATATATATATATATATATATATATATATATATATATATATATATATATATATATATATATATGCCGGCAAGGTAGCAGGTTTGGATGGTATTGCAGTGGAATTTATCAAAAAAGGGGGTGACTGTGTTGTTGACTGGTTGGTAAGGTTATTTAATGTGTGTATGACTCATGGTGAGGTGCCTGAGGATTGGCGGAATGCGTGCATAGTGCCATTGTACAAAGGCAAAGGGGATAAGAGTGAGTGCTCAAATTACAGAGGTATAAGTTTGTTGAGTATTCCTGGTAAATTATATGGGAGGGTATTGATTGAGAGGGTGAAGGCATGTACAGAGCATCAGATTGGGGAAGAGCAGTGTGGTTTCAGAAGTGGTAGAGGATGTGTGGATCAGGTGTTTGCTTTGAAGAATGTATGTGAGAAATACTTAGAAAAGCAAATGGATTTGTATGTAGCATTTATGGATCTGGAGAAGGCATATGATAGAGTTGATAGAGATGCTCTGTGGAAGGTATTAAGAATATATGGTGTGGGAGGCAAGTTGTTAGAAGCAGTGAAAGGTTTTTATCGAGGATGTAAGGCATGTGTACGTGTAGGAAGAGAGGAAAGTGATTGGTTCTCAGTGAATGTAGGTTTGCGGCAGGGGTGTGTGATGTCTCCATGGTTGTTTAATTTGTTTATGGATGGGGTTGTTAGGGAGGTAAATGCAAGAGTCTTGGAAAGAGGGGCAAGTATGAAGTCTGTTGGGGATGAGAGAGCTTGGGAAGTGAGTCAGTTGTTGTTCGCTGATGATACAGCGCTGGTGGCGGATTCATGTGAGAAACTGCAGAAGCTGGTGACGGAGTTTGGTAAAGTGTGTGGAAGAAGAAAGTTAAGAGTAAATGTGAATAAGAGCAAGGTTATTAGGTACAGTAGGGTTGAGGGTCAAGTCAATTGGGAGGTGAGTTTGAATGGAGAAAAACTGGAGGAAGTGAAGTGTTTTAGATATCTGGGAGTGGATCTGTCAGCGGATGGAACCATGGAAGCGGAAGTGGATCATAGGGTGGGGGAGGGGGCGAAAATTTTGGGAGCCTTGAAAAATATGTGGAAGTCGAGAACATTATCCCGGAAAGCAAAAATGGGTATGTTTGAAGGAATAGTGGTTCCAACAATGTTGTATGGTTGCGAGGCGTGGGCTATGGATAGAGTTGTTCGCAGGAGGATGGATGTGCTGGAAATGAGATGTTTGAGGACAATGTGTGGTGTGAGGTGGTTTGATCGAGTAAGTAACGTAAGGGTAAGAGAGATGTGTGGAAATAAAAAGAGCGTGGTTGAGAGAGCAGAAGAGGGTGTTTTGAAATGGTTTGGGCACATGGAGAGAATGAGTGAGGAAAGATTGACCAAGAGGATATATGTGTCGGAGGTGGAGGGAACGAGGAGAAGAGGGAGACCAAATTGGAGGTGGAAAGATGGAGTGAAAAGGATTTTGTGTGATCGGGGCCTGAACATGCAGGAGGGTGAAAGGAGGGCAAGGAATAGAGTGAATTGGAGCGATGTGGTATACAGGGGTTGACGTGCTGTCAGTGGATTGAATCAAGGCATGTGAAGCGTCCGGGGTAAACCATGGAAAGCTGTGTAGGTATGTATATTTGCGTGTGTGGACGTGTGTATGTACATGTGTATGGGGGGGGTTGGGCCATTTCTTTCGTCTGTTTCCTTGCGCTACCTCGCAAACGCGGGAGACAGCGACGAGGTATAAAAAGAAAAAAAAAAAAAAAAATATATATATATATATATATATATATATATATATATATATATATATATATATATATATATATATATATATATATACATATATGTGTGTGTGTGTGTGTGTGTGTGTGTGTGTGTGGCAGTTGGCTGGCCACATACGTACGTGAACGTTCTGGATGTAACATGGTCTCACATCAAACACAAAACCTTTACCTTAAACCAACACCGACCAAATATTCAGTGTCGCCCCTCGAGCAGGGGAGGGAGGGAGGCGTCATGAATATCTCATGAATGACCATGCACACACCAGGGGAGGTGACCAACCTGCTGGCAGAATCCCTACACACACACACACACACACACACACACACACACACACATACACAAACCTTGTCCTTATTACTGGCTCAAAAGGAGACAAAGATATATTGATAAACTAATAGCATTCTCTTCCCCCCCCCCCTCCCCCAACAGCGAGGTAGCGCCAAGAACAGACGAAGGCCACATTCGTTCACACTCAGTCTCTAGCTGCCATTTGTAATGCACCGAAACCACAGCTCCCTATCCACATCCAGGCCCCACAGACCTTTCTATGGTTTACCCCAGACGTTTCACATTCCCTGGTTCAATCCATTGACAGCACGTTGACCACAGTACACCACATCGTTGCAATTCACTCTATTCCGTGCACACCTCTCACTCTCCTGCATGTTCTGGTCCTGATCGCTTATTATCTTTTTCATTCCATATCCAATTTGGTCTCCCGATTTACTTTGTTCCATTTTCTCGCTCATTCTCTCGATATGTCCAAACACCCTCTCCAGCTCTCTCAAGCTTTTATTTTTCCTTTCCACACATCTCTCTTACCCTTTCATTACTTACTCGATCAAACCACCTCACACCACATACTGCCCTCAAACATCTCATTTCCAACACATCCACCCTCCTCCGCACAACTCTATCTATAGCCTACGCCTCGCAACCATATAACATTGTTGGAAACACTATTCCTTCAAATATACCCATTTTTGCTCTCCGAGACAACGTTCTCGCCTTCCACACATTCTTCAACGCTCTCAAAACCTTCGCCCCCTCCCCCACCCTGTAACTCACGTCCGCTTCCATGGTTCCATTCGTTGTCAAGTCCACTCTCAGATATCTAAAATACTTTTCTTCCTCCTATGTTTCTCTATTTAAACTTACATCCCAATTAACCTCTTCCTAAACCTTGTTAAACCTTATAACCCTGCTTTTATTCACATTTACTCCCAACTCTCCTATTTGAAACACTCTTCCAAACTCAGTCACCAGCTTCTGCAGTTTCTCACTCGAATCAGCCACCAGCGCAGTATCATCGGCGAACAACAACTGACTCACTTCCCAAGCTCTCTCATCCACAACAGACTGCATACTTGCCCCTCTTTCCAAAACCCTCGCACTTACCTCCCTCACCACCCTATCCATCAATAAATTAAACAACCCTGGTGACACCACACACACACACACACACACACACACAAAGTGCGACCTGAACATCACACCCCAGATTTACCGAAGGTATATTGACGACATTTTAATCACCGTCGATAACATAAACTAACTGGAAAACTTGCGTGACCGACTCCAGGATACTTCAGGCTTAATATTTCCTGTAAAGTTGACTAATAATAGTAAGATTCCTTTCTTGGATGTAACGGTGAGTGCCACAACACGATCTTTCGTCGCCGACGTTTACAGAAAGCCCACTAACCGAGGTCAATATCGGAGTGGAATAAGTAAATGTACGCAAAATGACAAGAGGAGCGTCATTCGTGCATACGCGAGGAGAGCGATCGAGGTGTGCTCAACCTGGCAACTTGTACACCAAGAACTTCGACATCATTAAAGTTGACAACGGGAACACATATATGTCAATGTAGGGAAAGGACGAGAAGGTCGTGCGGGATAATGTGACCAGAAACTGCAAAGCAATTGATGAAAACGAGGATATTAGTCTTATAATTCATTACAACAATCCGAAAAAAATGTTCGCTCTTAAGTCAGCCCCACCACATGAACTACATTGGACATACAACCTGCACCCTGAGCCGCCGCCTCTCACTCCACGTCCAGGAAGGTGGAATCAAACCTCATCATGAACAAAAGCATGGAACGAGGCTAACGAGGGAGATAATAGTGACTAACACCGGGATCATTACTATAGTTACAGTGATCCCAGGAGACGACAGATATAAGAAGCCATTCACATTAGAGAGAAAGCACCGATCATCAACAACCAGACAAACATGACCACCGACATACACCTCACTGATGGTCCACCAATAAACAATTTCTGGACAGGGGGAACGCGGCACTGACCCACCCAGTCCTGGGTCACGAAGGTCAGACACATCTCATCAGACGAGTCTGACCTGACCTCAGCCCCACATCCGGACAATAACAGAGACAGATCTCACCAGACGAGTCTGACCTAGATCTCACCAGACGAGTCTGACCTGACCTCAGCCCCACATCTGCACAATACCAGAGACAGATCTCATCAGACGAGTCTGACCTGACCTCAGCCCCAATTCCGGACAATAACAGTCTCGCTTGACCCAACTTTAGTGTATTCAGTGATGGACTTTCTTTATTCCTTCCTCGTTTAATACTGTTCCACTCTATTTCCTCAACTATGATTTTTTCTATATTTCTGTTCCCATAATTTGTAGATTGTAACTCATATTACCCTTCATGATATTGATAATTTGTTTAGCTTTTAGTGTTTTCCCTTACGTTTGCGTGCCATGTACTGCGGGCTGTTCCGAGTGTGTTTCTTATATATATATATATATATATATATATATATATATATATATATATATATATATATGTGTGTGTGTGTGTGTGTGTGTGTGTGTGTGTGTTTCTTATATATATATATATATATATATATATATATATATATATATATATATATATATATATATATATATATATATATATATATATCCATTCCCAGATATCTAAAATACTTTACTTCCTCCAGTTTTTCTCCATTCAAACTTACCTCCCAATTGACTTGACCCTCAACCCTACTGTACCTCATAACCTTGCTCTTATTCACATTTACTCTTAACTTTCTTCTTTCACACACTTTACCAAACTCAGTCACCAGCTTCTGCAGTTTCTCACATGAATCAGCCACCACCGCTGTATCATCAGCGAACAACAACTGACTCACTTCCCAAGCTCTCTCATCCACAACAGACTTCATACTTGCCCCTCTTTCTGGCAGCGGATGGAACCATGGAAGCGGAAGTGAATCATAGGGTGGGGGAGGGGGCGAAAATCCTGGGAGCCTTGAAGAATGTGTGGAAGTCGAGAACATTATCTCGGAAAGCAAAAATGGCTATGTTTGAAGGAATAGTGGTTCCAACAATGTTGTACGGTTGCGAGGCGTGGGCTATGGATAGAGTTGTGCGCAGGAGGGTGGATGTGCTGGAAATGAGATGTTTGAGGACAATGTGTAATGTGAGGTGGTTTGATCGAGTAAGTAATGTAAGGGTAAGAGAGATGTTTGGAAATAAAAAGAGCGTGGTTGAGAGAGCAGAAGAGGGTGTTTTGAAATGGTTTGGGCACATGGAGAGAATGAGTGAGGAAAGATTGACCAAGAGGATATATGTGTCGGAGGTGGAGGGAACGAGGAGAAGTGGGAGACCAAACTGGAGGTGGAAAGATGGAGTGAAAAAGATTTTGAGTGTTCGGGGCCTGAACATGCAGGAGGGTGAAAGGCGGGCAAGGAATAGAGTGAATTGGATCGATGTGGTATACCGGGGTTGACGTGCTGTCAGTGGATTGAATCAGGGCATGTGAAGCGTCTGGGGTAAACCATGGAAAGTTGTGTGGGGCCTGGATGTGGAAAGGGAGCTGTGGTTTCGGGCATTATTGCATGACAGCTAGAGACTGAGTGTGAACGAATGGGGCCTTGTTGTCTTTTCCTAGCGCTACCTCGCACACATGAGGGGGGAGGGGGATGGTATTTCCATGTGTGGCGAGGTGGCGATGGGAATGAATTGTGTGCATGGGTATATATGTATGTGTCTGTGTGTGTATATATATGTGTACAATGAGATGTATAGGTATGTATATTTGCATGTGTGGACGTGTATGTATATACATGTGTATGGGGGTGGGTTGGGCCATTTCTTTCGTCTGTTTCCTTGCGCTACCTCGCAAACGCGGGAGACAGCGGCAAAGCAAAATAATAATAATAACAATAATAATAATAATAATAATATATATATATATATATATTTATATATATATATATATATATATATATATATATATATATATATATATATATATATATATATATATATATATATATATATATTTCGTTTACGTTTTACATATCATATCCAAGTTTTGTGACGCAGTGTTTTCTCATTTGTGTAGATTCCTGATGATGTCTCTGTGAAGGCGAAAACCTTGATGGAAATAAAAAGGATGAATGTGGACAACTGGTGTTTGAGGACTCACCTAATTAATGGTAGAATAATTGTGAGAAAATTAGACAACACAAGAAAGACTGGAAACTCTAAATATGCTGTCGGAGTCATTTCTATTCAGAGTTCGAGACGCGTAAATAACAGAACCAGTAGAAGCTAACATAATCTGCTTTAGAACCACAATTCTGCAACACTGTCAATTCTGACAACACAGTATAAAGTGTAAGCTCGCATTCTGTCACGGTATTAACACTGAATCTTAATACCCAACTGTTGTACATTACAAAATGAGAGGGAAGGAGAGTTCTGCTTTACCAACCTGTGTCTCTCTATATAGATTAATAATGTGGCATACTATTACTGTCCTCCAGCAGATAACCTGGTCATAGACCATCAGGTCTTGTGTTATCTGTCCTTCCCATGTACTGTCCTCCAGCAGATAACCTGGTCATAGACCATCAGCTCTTGTGTTATCTGTCCTTCCCATGTACTGTCCTCCAGCAGATAACCTGGTCATAGACCATCAGGTCTTGTGTTATCTGTCCTTCCCATGTACTGTCCTCCAGCAGATAACCTGGTCATAGACCATCAGGTCTTGTGTTATCTGTCCTTCCCATGTACTGTCCTCCAGCAGATAACCTGGTCATAGACCATCAGGTCTTGTGTTATCTGTCCTTCCCATGTACTGTCGTCCAGCAGATAACCTGGTCATAGACCATCAGGTCTTGTGTTATCTGTCCTTCCCATGTACTGTCGTCCAGCAGATAACCTGGTCATAGACCATCAGGTCTTGTGTTATCTGTCCTTCCCATGTACTGTCCTCCAGCAGATAACCTGGTCATAGACCATCAGGTCTTGTGTTATCTGTCCTTCCCATGTACTGTCCTCCAGCAGATAACCTGGTCATAGACCATCAGGTCTTGTGTTATCTGTCCTTCCCATGTACTGTCCTCCAGCAGATAACCTGGTCATAGACCATCAGGTCTTGTGTTATCTGTCCTTCCCATGTACTGTCGTCCAGCAGATAACCTGGTCATAGACCATCAGGTCTTGTGTTATCTGTCCTTCCCATGTACTGTCCTCCAGCAGATAACCTGGTCATAGACCATGTGTCTCTCCAGTGTACAATGTAAGAGGCAGATGAAGGGTGCACGACGTCCCACACAGCTCGATCCTCGTCATGAGTCTTTGACTTCCAGAGACCCACGGTTCCATGCTATCCTCTTTATGCTCCTGGCAATACATTTCCATGAATCAAACGCCGCCTGGAGGCAGACAGAGTAGGTGTTCACAACAGCAATATTCTCTCTGGTGAATGAAGTGAGCTGAACTAGACGATATGCATCACTTTGGTTGACGGAGAAAAAACCCAATCATTTTCATGATTCTTGGTTGAATTGTTGGCTACATCGTTAGTGCTAAAAAGGAGGTAAATGGATACAGTACACTTGTTGTTATGCCATGAATGGTAGTTTGGTGGAACAAAATAACTGAATGATATTAGCATTAACAAGTACGAGTCTACGTACAAGTTTGAAGGAACGACTGAATGAAAATAAAAGTTTGCATCTTAGTTGTCATTTCATTCCTAGGGTAAGATGTGAACATAATCATATTTAAGTCAAGTGATTTCATCTGGGATTACAAAGGAATGGAAAAAAAAGATTGCACATAAGACCCTATTTAGAAGGAGTGACTGAGGGTGTTTGAGGATATCAGAAAATATGTATTGAGGAATGAGATTCGAATGTCCTTACCCAACCCCACTTGTGTAACAGGAGTCATGACGTGGACTGGTGGTTTGAAGAACAGGAAAAACTCATATCAAACCATTCCAGAGCTTCTAACCCAGAGTTTGTTTACGACTCTTCTTGTGTTGACGTTTAAGTTTGGATATCTTCAGCTGGGGACTGGAGGGAATGGAAGCTTTTAGTGTTTATGACTTGATATCAAATGTCTTCGCCCAGAAGACTTAAGAAGCAGATCATTAAATAATCTAAATGTTAAATTCAACAGTTTTAATTAACTTTATGACTGTACGCCGTTCATGGATGTGTGATAACCAAACGACAACAGTTAATTACCTACTCAGCCTGTAGCAGTCAGTATGAATGGTTCCACGTAAATAAACATACGAATAAAGGGAGTAATTGTGATAAATTATTAGTTGCATTGTTATCAAACCAACCCTAAAGCAAGTGTACCAGCCAGACGCTGCTATGGGGACTAGTGTGTGTGTGTGTGTGTGTGTGTGTGTGTGTGTGTGTGTGTGTTTAGATACAACGTGAGCAGCACACACGCCTCTCCTCCAGCCTCACGCTCAAACACACCCTCACTGTGTTCTCACCTCACATTTACCCATAAACCACCCTCACAAACCACATAAACCGAACTTACAGACATAAACCATCCTCACAAACCACATAAACCACAGTCACAAACCACATAAACCGAACTAACAAAACCACCCTCACAAACCAGACAATTTACCCCAGGCGAGACACGAGCCATGTTGCGTGTACACGCAAGGTTGGTGCGTGACACCAGGGGCCAGCAGGTACGACATGCAAGGTTTATAGTCCGGGGCGCGGGGGGGTCCGTGCCTCCCACGGTGCAGACCACAACATACGGAAGACCCCCGCCTGGCTCTGCCCCACATGACGGAACCATCCACTGTCGAGGGACAAAGTGGACGTTCACAACACCACTTCCACACACCATCAACGTCTTGGTCAAGACTTGTGCACAATGTGGGTGGATGTGGGTCAAGACTTGTGCACAATGTGGGTGGATGTGGGTCAAGACTTGTGCACACTGTGGGTGGATGTGGGTCAAGACCTGTGCACACTGTGGGTGGATGTGGGTCAAGACTTGTGCACACTGTGGGTGGATGTGGGTCAAGACTTGTGCACACTGTGGGTGGATGTGGGTCAAGACTTGTGCACACTGTGGGTGGATGTGGGTCAAGACTTGTGCACAATGTGGGTGGATGTGGGTCAAGACCTGTGCACACTGTGGGTGGATGTGGGTCAAGACTTGTGCACACTGTGGGTGGATGTGGGTCAAGACTTGTGCACACTGTGGGTGGATGTGGGTCAAGACTTGTGCACACTGTGGGTGGATGTGGGTCAAGACCTGTGCACACTGTGGGTGGATGTGGGTCAAGACTTGTGCACACTGTGGGTGGATGTGGGTCAAGACTTGTGCACAATGTGGGTGGATGTGGGTCAAGACTTGTGCACACTGTGGGTGGATGTGGGTCAAGACTTGTGCACAATGTGGGTGGATGTGGGTCAAGACTTGTGCACACTGTGGGTGGATGTGGGTCAAGACCTGTGCACACTGTGGGTGGATGTGGGTCAAGACTTGTGCACACTGTGGGTGGATGTGGGTCAAGACTTGTGCACACTGTGGGTGGATGTGGGTCAAGACCTGTGCACACTGTGGGTGGATGTGGGTCAAGACTTGTGCACAATGTGGGTGGATGTGGGTCAAGACTTGTGCACACTGTGGGTGGATGTGGGTCAAGACTTGTGCACACTGTGGGTGGATGTGGGTCAAGACTTGTGCACACTGTGGGTGGATGTGGGTCAAGACTTGTGCACAATGTGGGTGGATGTGGGTCAAGACTTGTGCACACTGTGGGTGGATGTGGGTCAAGACTTGTGCACACTGTGGGTGGATGTGGGTCAAGACTTGTGCACACTGTGGGTGGATGTGGGTCAAGACTTGTGCACACTGTGGGTGGATGTGGGTCAAGACTTGTGCACACTGTGGGTGGATGTGGGTCAAGACTTGTGCACACTGTGGGTGGATGTAGGTCAAGACCTGTGCACACTGTGGGTGGATGTGGGTCAAGACTTGTGCACACTGTGGGTGGATGTAGGTCAAGACTTGTGCACACTGTGGGTGGATGTAGGTCAAGACCACAGACATCTGGAAACTGTACCACATCACAACACGACTCTCGTGTGTCAACAAGTGTTAAACGGGCTTCAGCAAGGGGGGGGGGGTTCCATAATGTTACAACCCTGTGTGTTACATGTTGTAGGTAATGTTTATGTTATAGGTATACAGCAATGTGGTGACCAGGTGTTGAACAGGTCCCTCGTGGTGTGCCAGGTCGACCTCCCCAGCTGGGTCTGCCAGGTCGACCTCCCCAGCTGGGTCTGCCAGGTCGACCTCCCCAGCTGGGTCTGCCAGGTCGACCTCCCCGGCTGGGTCTGCCAGGTCGACCTCCCCAGCTGGGTCTGCCAGGTCGACCTCCCCAGCTGGGTCTCCGTTATCTCTCGTCCTGGCTTTCACTCCCCTCGTCATGTCGTCACTCAGGTCGTGGTCGGAACTTAGGTCGGTCATTTTCCCCCTCGGCTGCAGCGCCCAACGGCCGGGGTCAGCCACGAGGTCATGCCTGGGAAAGGTCACCTCCCGAGTATCATCGCTTCACCGGCGAGACTGGGGGGGGGGGAAGGTCCTTAGGACTCCAGCCAATCAGGAGTGGTTATATATTATAGGTTTACTGCCAGCCAATCAGGAGTGGTAATATATTATAGGTTTACTGCCGTAAACCTATAACCTATGGGAGGTGGGCAGATTAGAAAGGGTAGTGAGTGGTGGGATGAAGAAGACTATTAGTGAGAGAGAGAAGAGAGACGGCATTTGGACGATTTTTGCAGGGAAATAATGCAAATGAGTGGGATATGTATAAAAGAAAGAGGCAGGAGGTCAAGAGAAAGGTGCAAGAGGTGAAAAAGAGGGCAAATGAGAGTTGGGATGAAAGAGTATCATTAAATTTTAGGGAGAATAAAAAGATGTTTTGGAAGGAGGTAAATAAAGTGAGTAAGACAAGGGAACAAATTGGAACATCAGTGAAGGGGGCTAATGGGGTGGTGATAACAAGTAGTGGTGATGTGAGAAGGAGATGGAGTGAGTATTTTGAAGGTTTGTTGAATGTGTTTGATGATAGAGTGGCAGATATAGGGTGTTTTGGTCGAGGTGGTGTGCAAAGTGAGAGGGTTAGGGAAAATGATTTGGTAAACAGAGAAGAGGTAGTAAAAGCTTTCCGGAAGATGAAAGCCGGCAAGGCAGCAGGTTTGGATGGTATTACAGTGGAATTTATTAAAAATGGGGTGACTGTATTGTTGACTGGTTGGTAAGGTTATCTAATGTATGTATGATTCATGGTGAGGTGCCTGAGGATTGGCGGAATGCTTGCATAGTGCCATTGTACAAAGCTAAAGGGGATAAAAGTGATTGATCAAATTACAGAGCTATAAGTTTGTTGAGTATTCCTGGGAAATTATATGGGAGGGTATTGATTGAGAGGGTGAAGGCATGTACAGAGCATCAGATTGGGGAAGAGCAGTGTGGTTTCAGAAGTGGTAGAGGATGTGTGGATCAGGTGTCTGCTTTGAAGAATGTATGTGAAAAATACTTAGAAAAGCAAATGGATTTGTATGTAGCATTTATGGATCTGGAGAAGGCATATGATAGAGTTGATAGAGATACTCTGTGGAAGGTTATTAAGAATATATGGTGTGGGAGGCAAGTTATTAAAAGAAGAGAAAAGTTTTTATCGAGGATGTAAGGCATGTGTACGAGTAGGAAGAGAGGAAAGTGATTGGTTCTCAGTAAATGTTGATTTGCGGCAGGGGTGCGTGATGTCTCCAAGGTTGTTTAATTTGTTTATGGATGGGGATGTTAGGGAGGTGAATGCAAGAGTTTTGGAAAGAGGGGCAAGTATGCAGTCTGTTGTGGATAAGAGAGTTTGGGAAGTGAGTCAGTTGTTGTTCGCTGATGGTACAGCGCTGGTGGCTTATTTGGGTGAGAAACTGCAGGAGCTGGTGACTGAGTTTGGTAAAGTGTGTGAAAGAAGAAATCTGAGAGTAAATGTGAATAATAGCAAGGTTATTAGGTACAGCAGGATTGAGGGATAAGACAATTGGGAGGTAAGTTTGAATGGAGAAAAACTGGAGGAAGTGAAGTGTTTTAGATATCTGGGAGTGGATTTGGCAGCGGATAGAACCATGGAAGCGGAAGTGAATCATAGGGTGGGGGAGGGGCCGAAGGTTCTGGGAGCGTTGAAAAATGTATGGAAGTCAAGAACGTTATCTTGGAAAGCAAAAATGGGTGTGTTTGAAGGAATAGTGGTTCCAACAATGTTATATGGTTGCGAGGCGTGGGCTATATATAGAGTTGTGCGGAGGAAGGTGGATGTGCTGGAAATGAGATGTTTGAGGACAATATGTGGTGTGAGGTGGTTTGATCGAGTAAGCAATGAAAGAAAGGGTAAAAGAGATGTGTGGTGATAAAAAGAGTGTGGTTGAGAGAGCAGAAGAGGGTGTTTTGAAATGGTTTGGTCACATGGAGAGAATGAGTGAGAAAGGGTTGACAAAGAGAATATATGTGTCAGAGGTGGAGGGAACGAGAAGTGGGAGACCATACTGGAAATGGAAAGATGGAGTGAAAAAGATTTTGAGTGATTGGGGCCTGAACATGCAGGAGGGTGAAAGGCGTGCAAGGAATAGAGTGAATTGGATCGATGTGGTATACCGGGGTTGACGTGCTGTCAGTGGATTGAATCAGGGCATGTGAAGCGTCTGGGGTAAACCATGGAAAGTTGTGTGGGGCCTGGATGTGGAAAGGGAGCTGTGGTTTCGGGCATTATTGCATGACAGCTAGAGACTGAGTGTGAACGAATGGGGCCTTGTTGTCTTTTCCTAGCGCTACCTCGCACACATGAGGGGGGAGGGGGATGGTATTTCCATGTGTGGCGAGGTGGCGATGGGAATGAATTGTGTGCATGGGTATATATGTATGTGTCTGTGTGTGTATATATATGTGTACAATGAGATGTATAGGTATGTATATTTGCATGTGTGGACGTGTATGTATATACATGTGTATGGGGGTGGGTTGGGCCATTTCTTTCGTCTGTTTCCTTGCGCTACCTCGCAAACGCGGGAGACAGCGGCAAAGCAAAATAATAATAATAACAATAATAATAATAATAATAATAATATATATATATATATATATATATATATATATATATATATATATATATATATATATATATATATATATATATATATATATATATATATTTCGTTTACGTTTTACATATCATATCCAAGTTTTGTGACGCAGTGTTTTCTCATTTGTGTAGATTCCTGATGATGTCTCTGTGAAGGCGAAAACCTTGATGGAAATAAAAAGGATGAATGTGGACAACTGGTGTTTGAGGACTCACCTAATTAATGGTAGAATAATTGTGAGAAAATTAGACAACACAAGAAAGACTGGAAACTCTAAATATGCTGTCGGAGTCATTTCTATTCAGAGTTCGAGACGCGTAAATAACAGAACCAGTAGAAGCTAACATAATCTACTTTAGAACCACAATTCTGCAACACTGTCAATTCTGACAACACAGTATAAAGTGTAAGCTCGCATTCTGTCACGGTATTAACACTGAATCTTAATACCCAACTGTTGTACATTACAAAGTGAGAGGGAAGGAGAGTTCTGCTTTACCAACCTGTGTCTCACTATATAGATTAATAATGTGGCATACTATTACTGTCCTCCAGCAGATAACCTGGTCATAGACCATCAGGTCTTGTGTTATCTGTCCTTCCCATGTACTGTCCTCCAGCAGATAACCTGGTCATAGACCATCAGGTCTTGTGTTATCTGTCCTTCCCATGCACTGTCCTCCAGCAGATAACCTGGTCATAGACCATCAGCTCTTGTGTTATCTGCCCTTCCCATGTACTGTCGTCCAGCAGATAACCTGGTCATAGACCATCAGGTCTTGTGTTATCTGTCCTTCCCATGTACTGTCCTCCAGCAGATAACCTGGTCATAGACCATGTGTCTCTCCAGTGTACAATGTAAGAGGCAGATGAAGGGTGCATGACGTCCCACACAGCTCGATCCTCGTCATGAGTCTTTGACTTCCAGAGACCCACAGTTCCATGCTATCCTCTTTATGCTCCTGGCAATACATTTCCATGAATCAAACGCCGCCTGGAGGCAGACAGAGTAGGTGTTCACAACAGCAATATTCTCTCTGGTGAATGAAGTGAGCTGAACTAGACGATATGCATCACTTTGGTTGACGGAAAAAAACTCAATCATTTTTATGATTCTTGGTTGAATTGTAGGCTACATCGTTAGTGCTAAAAAGGAGGTAAATGGATACAGTACACTTGTTGTTATGCCATGAATGGTAGTTTGGTGGAACAAAATAACTGAATGATGTTAGCATTAACACGTACGAGTCTATGTACAAGTTTGAAGGAACGACTGAATGAAAATAAAAGTTTGCATCTTAGTTGTCATTTCATTCCTGGGGTAAGATGTGAACATAATCATATTTAAGTCAAGTGATTTCATCTGGGATTACAAAGGAATGGAAAAAAAAAGATTGCACATAAGACCCTATTTAGAAGGAGTGACTGAGGGTGTTTGAGGATATCAGAAAATATGTATTCAGTAATGAGATTCGAATGTCCTTACCCAACCCCACTTGTGTAACAGGAGTCATGACGTGGACTGATGGTTTGAAGAACAGGAAAAACTCATATGAAACCATTCCAGAGCTTCTAACCCAGAGTTTGTTTACGACTCTTCTTGTGTTGACGTTTAAGTTTGGATATCTTCAGCTGGGGACTGGAGGGAATGGAAGCTTTTGTGTTTATGACTTGATATCAAATGTCTTCGACCAGAAGACTTAAGAAGCAGATCATTAAATAATCTAGATGTTAAATTCAACAGTTTTAATTAACTTTATGACTGTACGCCGTTCATGGATGTGTGATAACCAAACGACAACAGTTAATTACCTACTCAGCCTGTAGCAGTCAGTATGAATGGTTCCACGTAAATAAACATATGAATAAAGGGAGTAATTGTGATAAATTATTAGTTGCATTGTTATCAAACCAACCCTAAAGCAAGTGTACCAGCCAGACTCTGCTATGGGGACATGTGTGTGTGTGTGTGTGTGTGTGTGTGTGTGTGTGTGTGTGTGTGTGTGTGTGTGTTTACATACAACGTGAGCAGCACACACGCCTCTCCTCAAGCCTCACGCTCAAACACCCCCTCACTGTGTTCTCACCTCACATTTACCCATAAACCACCCTCACAAACCACATAAACCGAACTTACAGGCATAAACCACCCTCACAAACCACATAAACCACAGTCACAAACCACATAAACCGAACTAACAAAACCACCCTCACAAACCAGACATTTTACCCCAGGCGAGACACGAGCCATGTTGCGTGTACACGCAAGGTTGGTGCGTGACACCAGGGGCCAGCAGGTACGACATGCAAGGTTTATGGTCCGGGGTGCGGGGGGGTCCGTGCCTCCCACGGTGCAGACCACAACATACGGAAGACCCCCGCCTGGCTCTGCCCCACATGACGGAACCATCCGCTGTCGAGGGACAAAGTGGACGTTCACAACGCCACTTCCACACACCATCAACGTCTTGGTCAAGACTTGTGCACACTGTGGGTGGATGTGGGTCAAGACTTGTGCACAATGTGGGTGGATGTGGGTCAAGACTTGTGCACACTGTGGGTGGATGTGGGTCAAGACTTGTGCACACTGTGGGTGGATGTGGGTCAAGACTTGTGCACACTGTGGGTGGATGTGGGTCAAGACTTGTGCACACTGTGGGTGGATGTGGGTCAAGACCTGTGCACACTGTGGGTGGATGTGGGTCAAGACTTGTGCACACTGTGGGTGGATGTGGGTCAAGACTTGTGCACACTGTGGGTGGATGTGGGTCAAGACTTGTGCACACTGTGGGTGGATGTGGGTCAAGACTTGTGCACACTGTGGGTGGATGTGGGTCAAGACTTGTGCACAATGTGGGTGGATGTGGGTCAAGACTTGTGCACACTGTGGGTGGATGTGGGTCAAGACCTGTGCACACTGTGGGTGGATGTGGGTCAAGACCTGTGCACACTGTGGGTGGATGTGGGTCAAGACTTGTGCACACTGTGGGTGGATGTGGGTCAAGACTTGTGCACACTGTGGGTGGATGTGGGTCAAGACTTGTGCACACTGTGGGTGGATGTGGGTCAAGACTTGTGCACACTGTGGGTGGATGTAGGTCAAGACCACAGACATCTGGAAACTGTACCACATCACAACACGACTCTCGTGTGTCAACAAGTGTTAAACGGGCTTCAGCAAGGGGGGGGGGGGGTTCCATAATGTTACAACCCTGTGTGTTACATGTTGTAGGTAATGTTTATGTTATAGGTATACAGCAATGTGGTGACCAGGTGTTGAACAGGTCCCTCGTGGTCTGCCAGGTCGACCTCCCCAGCTGGGTCTGCCAGGTCGACCTCCCCAGCTGGGTCTGCCAGGTCGACCTCCCCAGCTGGGTCTGCCAGGTCGACCTCCCCCGCTGGGTCTCCGTTATCTCTCGTCCTGGCTTTCACTCCCCTCGTCATGTCGTCACTCAGGTCGTGGTCGAAACTTAGGTCAGTCATTTTCCCCCTCGGCTGCATCGCCCAACGGCCGGGGTCAGCCACGAGGTCATGCCTAGGAAAGGTCACCTCCCGAGTATCATCGCTTCACCGGCGAGACTGGGGGGGGGAAGGTCCTTAGGACTCCAGCCAATCAGGAGTGGTTATATATTATAGGTTTACTGCCAGCCAATCAGGAGTGGTAATATATTATAGGTTTACTGCCGTAAACCTATAACCTATGGGAGGTGGGCAGATTAGAAAGGGTAGTGAGTGGTGGGACGAAGAAGTAAGACTATTAGTGAGAGAGAGAAGAGAGACGGCATTTGGACGATTTTTGCAGGGAAATAATGCAAATGAGTGGGATATGTATAAAAGAAAGAGGCAGGAGGTCAAGAGAAAGGTGCAAGAGGTGAAAAAGAGGGCAAATGAGAGTTGGGGTGAAAGAGTATCATTAAATTTTAGGGAGAATAAAAAGATGTTTTGGAAGGAGGTAAATAAAGTGAGTAAGACAAGGGAACAAATTGGAACATCAGTGAAGGGGGCTAATGGGGTGGTGATAACAAGTAGTGGTGATGTGAGAAGGAGATGGAGTGAGTATTTTGAAGGTTTGTTGAATGTTTTTGATGATAGAGTGGCAGATATAGGGTGTTTTGGTCGAGGTGGTGTGCAAAGTGAGAGGGTTAGGGAAAATGATTTGGTAAACAGAGAAGAGGTAGTAAAAGCTTTCCGGAAGATGAAAGCCGGCAAGGCAGCAGGTTTGGATGGTATTACAGTGGAATTTATTAAAAATGGGGTGACTGTATTGTTGGCTGGTTGGTAAGGTTATCTAATGTATGTATGATTCATGGTGAGGTGCCTGAGGATTGGCGGAATGCGTGCATAGTGCCATTGTACAAAGCTAAAGGGGATAAAAGTGAGTGATCAAATTACAGAGGTATAAGTTTGTTGAGTATTCCTGGTAAATTATATGGGAGGGTATTGATTGAGAGGGTGAAGGCATGTACAGAGCATCAGACTGGGGAAGAGCAGTGTGGTTTGAGAAGTGGTAGAGGATGTGTGGATCAGGTGTCTGCTTTGAAGAATGTATGTGAAAAATACTTAGAAAGCATATGGATTTGTATGTAGCATCTACGGATCTGGAGAAGGCATATGATAGAGTTGATAGAGATACTCTGTGGAAGGTTATTAAGAATATATGGTGTGGGAGGCAAGTTATTAAAAGCAGAGAAAAGTTTTTATCGAGGATGTAAGGCATGTGTACGAGTAGGAAGAGAGGAGAGTGATTGGTTCTCAGTAAATGTTGATTTGCGGCAGGGGTGCGTGATGTCTCCAAGGTTGTTTAATTTGTTTATGGATGGGGATGTTAGGGAGGTGAATGCAAGAGTTTTGGAAAGAGGGGCAAGTATGCAGTCTGTTGTGGATGAGAGAGTTTGGGAAGTGAGTCAGTTGTTGTTCGCTGATGGTACAGCGCTGGTGGCTTATTTGGGTGAGAAACTGCAGGAGCTGGTGACTGAGTTTGGTAAAGTGTGTGAAAGAAGAAATCTGAGAGTAAATGTGAATAATAGCAAGGTTATTAGGTACAGCAGGATTGAGGGATAAGACAATTGGGAGGTAAGTTTGAATGGAGAAAAACTGGAGGAAGTGAAGTGTTTTAGATATCTGGGAGTGGATTTGGCAGCGGATAGAACCATGGAAGCGGAAGTGAATCATAGGGTGGGGGAGGGGCCGAAGGTTCTGGGAGCGTTGAAAAATGTATGGAAGTCAAGAACGTTATCTTGGAAAGCAAAAATGGGTGTGTTTGAAGGAATAGTGGTTCCAACAATGTTATATGGCTGCGAGGCGTGGGCTGTAGATAGAGTTGTGCGGAGGAAGGTGGATGTGCTGGAAATGAGATGTTTGAGGACAATATGTGGTGTGAGGTGGTTTGATCGAGTAAGCAATGAAAGGGTAAAAGAGATGTGTGGTGATAAAAAGAGTGTGGTTGAGAGAGCAGAAGAGGGTGTTTTGAAATGGTTTGGTCACATGGAGAGAATGAGTGAGAAAGGGTTGACAAAGAGAATATATGTGTCAGAGGTGGAGGGAACGAGAAGTGGGAGACCATACTGGAAATGAAAGATGGAGTGAAAAAGATTTTGAGTGATTGGGGCCTGAACATGCAGGAGGGTGAAAGGCGTGCAAGGAATAGAGTGAATTGGAACGATGTGGTATACCGGGGTCGACGTGCTGTCAATGGATTGAACCAAGACGTGTGAAGCGTCTGGGGTGAACCATGGAAAGTTTTGTGGGGCCTGGATGTGGAAAGGGAGATGCGGTTTCGGTGCATTATACATGACAACTAGAGGCTGAGTGTGAACGAATGTGGCCTTTGTTGTCTTTTCCTAGCGCTACCTCGCGCACAGGCGGGGGGAGGGGGCCGTCATTTCATGTGTGGCGGGGGTGGCGACGAGAATGAATAAGGGTAGATAGCATGAATTATGTACATGCACATATATGTATATGTCTCAGTGTGTGTGTATATATATATATATATATATATATATATATATATATATATATATATATATATATATATATATATATATATATATATATATACAGACACCATCATGCTTAAATGTACGGGCATGCATGAGAGTCGAGAATGACCATGAGATGGGGCCCCCACGAGTGTATAACCCCCTCATCGTATACCCTACATGGGTCATCACACACACAATCAGTCTCCCCCTGTCAACACCCACGTTACACCCACACAGCCATAGCCACAGAGGGAGAAAGTAATTTGTATAATCACAACGGTAATCCAATGGAATTAGTGTAATCCCTCTCCCTTTCTCTCTCTAATCGACAGGAACACACACACACACACACACACACACACACACACACACACACACACACACACACACACACACACACACACATAGAGGTTGCTCATCATTTCCTTAGCCTTATGAACTTGAACGCAGTGTTAATATATGCCAGCAGAGAGCTGGTCCCTGTAACTATAAACCTAATATGGGACTCTGGCGACAGGTTTGGGACGATGTCGACTCCCAAGTCCTTCGCTCACACAGGTCCCTACAGCTCAGTCCTCTCCACAGTGACCCATCCTCACTCCTTCATCAACTATGTACCACACCAACTTGGATGTCTGGCAACGTCGCCCTTGTAAATCTGATGCAGTCCTCCATGCTTTTCGCTTCGCTCATCACCTCTGCATCATCTGCCAACACACTCAGGCGGGAGTCCACAACTTCTGGCAAGTCATCCACAGAGAAAAAGAGTAGCGGTCCCCAAACAGAACCCTGAGGCACACCGCTGACGACCTCCATCCATCTTCAGAACGCTCATACCCGTCCTTTCTTCGTTACTTCCTCCTTTTAAGCTAATCCTCTGTTCTGTGAATGTGTCTCGCCTGCGGTACGGTGTCAAATGCTTTCTGCCCGTCCAGATACTAAAACCATCCGGCATCTCTTTGGGTCAGTACCGAGCTCCCTCTCTCGTAGAAATGTGAGGTTCGTTAGGCATAACCCCCTTACCATGTGAGGTTCGTTAAGCATAACGTCCTTACCATGTGAGGTTCGTTAGGCATAACTTCCTTACCATGTGAGGTTCGTTAGGCATAACCTCCTTACCAGGGAAGTCGTCGAAGGCAATGTCTCCGCTGCTGGAAGTCGTCTATTTCTTATCTGATTATCTTTCCCAATATCTATCAGACTACACTCGTCAGCGAGTCGGGTCTCTAGGTCAGCGCCTGTTATAACTCTCTTTCCTTGTGGACAGTGATGACGTATGCCTGTTTCCTTGTGGACAGTGATGACGTATGTCTCTTTCCTTGTGGACAGTGATGACGTATGCCTGTTTCCTTGTGGATAGTGATGACGTATGTCTCTTTCCTTGTGGACAGTGATGACGTATGCCTGTTTCCTTGTGGACAGTGATGACGTATGTCTCTTTCCTTGTGGACAGTGATGACGTCTGTCTCTTTCCTTGTGGACAGTGAAGACGTCTGTCTCTTTCCTTGTGGACAGTGAAGACGTCTGTCTCTTTCCTTGTGGACAGTGAAGACGTATGTCTCTTTCCTTGTGGACAGTGATGACGTATGTCTCTTTCCTTGTGGACAGTGAAGACGTCTGTCTCTTTCCTTGTGGACAGTGAAGACGTCTGTCTCTTTCCCACTTTCTTTGCCACATTCGCTTTCCTCCAGCGTCATCTTGAGCACCACTGAGAGGTCTGCCACGTATACCAGCACACACCATCTACCACAACCCTCAGTGTGGTATACCAGCACACATCATCTACCACAACCCTCAGTGTGGTATACCAGCACACATCATCTACCACAACCCTCAGTGTGGTATACCAGCACACATCATCTACCACAACCCTCAGTGTGGTATACCAGCACACACCATCTACCACAACCCTCAGTGTGGTATACCAGCACACACCATCTACCACAACCCTCAGTGTGGTATACCAGCACACATCATCTACCACACCCCTCAGTGTGGTATGCGTCAAGGTCCTCTGTTAATGTAACCTGGTCGTGTGTGTGTGTGTGTGTGTGTGTGTGTGTGTGTGTGTGTGTGTGTGGGAGGAGATGACAGATCCTCCAGCACAAGACAACTGACATGAGAACAGAGAGGGCTGACCTGGGGGAGGTGGGGAGACAAGACTCCCCCAGGGGAAGTGTGAGCGGCGTCCTCCTCCCCCCCAGCTTCATCAGGTCATGACACAGAGGGTAGACAACTTGACAAGATCAACACCAACACTAATCTTATTACCACTACACAGAGGGGAGAGAGAGAGAGTGAGGGGAGGACTCAACACTGTATTGAAACCAGAATAAATAATATAGTTTCCACGTGACGCCATATCTCATTTGCATGCAATGATTCGTACTGAGACTCTCAGTTAATTTTGTAACACTACAACACCACTATTGTCCCCCCACACCTGGTCAGGTGAAGGATAGCAATGTTCTCTATGATCAATACGACACCAGCTCCACGTACTGGACTCTATATTGACCCCTGGTCAGTAGAAGGATAGCAATGTTTCCTATGATCAATACGACACCAGTTCCTCGTACTGGACTCTATATTGACCCCTGGTCAGTAGAAGGATAGCAATGTTTCCTATGATCAATACGACACCAGTTCCTCGTACTGGACTCTATATTGACCCCTGGTCAGTAGAAGGATAGCAATGTTTCCTATGGTCAATACGACACCAGCTCCTCGTACTGGACTCTATATTGTCAGGGCAAAACTTCAGATTCAAGTTACATTCCTGAAGTTCGGTGATTTCATGACTTCAGGACGACAGATAAAGACGGACGCTGATTGAGCTGCCTCACACACACACACACACACACACACACACACACACACACACACACACACACACACACACACACACACACAGCCCTCATATGTCGACTTGTGTTGTGTAGTTCAGTTGGTAAATATGATGTTGCCAGACCAAAGGTAAGCCATATGACCCAGCAGAGACGTGCATCATGTGGACCGGGAATGATACAGTGGAAGGTCGTCTGTACACCCCGGCCTGATGTACAGACGACTTCAAGGACGAACGGAGAGGACGAGGACGAGGACGAGGAGGAGGAGGAGGAGGAGGGAGCCACGGACGAACTAACGCACGTACAGGTGTGTGTGTGTGTGTGTGTGGAGGTACGGACACACGGATGTACGGACGGAGGGAGGGGGGGGATATACACATAGCTGGAGGGACATATGACCCGACCGAGAGAGAGAGAGAGTGAGTGAGAGAGAGAGAGAGTGTGTGTGTGTAGCGTGGATGCCATATACCATCACATGGTTAACAACCATCCTATCTTATTCAATGACTTCTATAGTCACCTTAAATCTTCCTGCTCCTGCATTTATATATATATATATATATATATATATATATATATATATATATATATATATATATATATATATATATATATATATATCTCATTTCCAGCACATCCATCCTCCTGCGCACAACTCTATCCATAGCCCACGCCTCGCAACCATACAACATTGTTGGAACCACTATTCCTTCAAACATACCCATTTTTGCTTTCCGAGATAATGTTCTCGACTTCCACACATTCTTCAAGGCTCCCAGAATTTTCGCCCCCTCCCCCACCCTATGATCCACTTCCGCTTCCATGGTTCCATCCGCTGCCAGATCCACTCCCAGATATCTAAAACACTTCACTTCCTCCAGTTTTTCTCCATTCAAACTCACCTCCCAATTGACTTGACCCTCAACCCTACTGTACCTAATAACCTTGCTCTTATTCACATTTACTCTTAACTTTCTTCTTCCACACACTTTACCAAACTCAGTCACCAGCTTCTGCAGTTTCTCACATGAATCAGCCACCAGCGCTGTATCATCAGCGAACAACAGCTGACTCACTTCCCAAGCTGGAAATGAGATGTTTGAGGACAATGTGTGGTGTGAGGTGGTTTGATCGGGTGAGTAACGTAAGGGTAAGAGAGATGTGTGGAAATAAAAAGAGCGTGGTTGAGAGAGCAGAAGAGGCTGTTTTAAAGTGGTTTGGGCACATGGAGAGGATGAGTGAGGAAAGATTGACCAAGAGGATATATGTGTCGGAGGTGGAGGGAGCAAGGAGAAGAGGGAGACCAAATTGGAGGTGGAAAGATGGAGTGAAAAAGATTTTGTGTGATCGGGGCCTGAACATGCAGGAGGGTGAAAGGAGGGCAAGGAATAGAGTGAATTGGAGCGATGTGGTATACCGGGGTTGACGTGCTGTCAGTGGATTGAATCAAGGCATGTGAAGCGTCTGGGGTAAACCATGGAAAGCTGTGTAGGTATGTATATTTGCGTGTGTGGACGTATGTATATACATGTGTATGGGGGGGGATGGGCCATTTCTTTCGTCTGTTTCCTTGCGCTACCTCGCAAACGCGGGAGACAGCGACAAAGTATAAAAAAAAAAAAAAAAATATATATATATATATATATATATATATATATATATATATATATATATATATATATATATATATATCGAGGATGTAAGGCATGTGTACGTGTAGGAAGAGAGGAAAGTGATTGGTTCTCAGTGAATGTAGGTTTGCGGCAGGGGTGTGTGATGTCTCCATGGTTGTTTAATTTGTTTATGGATGGGGTTGTTAGGGAGGTAAATGCAAGAGTCTTGGAAAGAGGGGCAAGTATGAAGTCTGTTGGGGATGAGAGAGCTTGGGAAGTGAGTCAGTTGTTGTTCGCTGATGATACAGCGCTGGTGGCGGATTCATGTGAGAAACTGCAGAAGCTGGTGACGGAGTTTGGTAAAGTGTGTGGAAGAAGAAAGTTAAGAGTAAATGTGAATAAGAGCAAGGTTATTAGGTACAGTAGGGTTGAGGGTCAAGTCAATTGGGAGGTGAGTTTGAATGGTGAAAAACTGGAGGAAGTGAAGTGTTTTAGATATCTGGGAGTGGATCTGTCAGCGGATGGAACCATGGAAGCGGAAGTGGATCATAGGGTGGGGGAGGGGGCAAAAATTTTGGGAGCCTTGAAAAATGTGTGGAAGTCGACAACATTATCCCGGAAAGCAAAAATGGGTATGTTTGAAGGAATAGTAGTTCCAACAATGTTGTATGGTTGCGAGGCGTGGGCTATGGATAGAGTTGTGCGCAGGAGGATGGATGTGCTGGAAATGAGATGTTTGAGGACAATGTGTGGTGTGAGGTGGTTTGATCGAGTAAGTAACGTAAGGGTAAGAGAGATGTGTGGAAATAAAAAGAGCGTGGTTGAGAGAGCAGAAGAGGGTGTTTTGAAATGGTTTGGGCACATGGAGAGAATGAGTGAGGAAAGATTGACCAAGAGGATATATGTGTCGGAGGTGGAGGGAACGAGGAGAAGAGGGAGACCAAATTGGAGGTGGAAAGATGGAGTGAAAAGGATTTTGTGTGATCGGGGCCTGAACATGCAGGAGGGTGAAAGGAGGGCAAGGAATAGAGTGAATTGGAGCGATGTGGTATACAGGGGTTGACGTGCTGTCAGTGGATTGAATCAAGGCATGTGAAGCGTCCGGGGTAAACCATGGAAAGCTGTGTAGGTATGTATATTTCCGTGTGTGGACGTGTGTATGTACATGTGTATGGGGGGGGTTGGGCCATTTCTTTCGTCTGTTTCCTTGCGCTACCTCGCAAACGCGGGAGACAGCGACAAAGTATAAAAAAAAAAAAAAAAATATATATATATATATATATTATATATATATATATATATATATATATATATATATATATATATATATATATATATATATATATATATATATATATATATATATATATATATATTCATTTTGCTTTGTCGCTGTCTCCCGCGTTAGCGAGGTAGCGCAAGGAAACAGACGAAAGAATGGCCCAACCCACCCACATACACATGTATATACATACACGTCCACACACGCAAATATACATACCTATACATCTCAATGTATACATATATATACACACACAGACATATACTTATATACACATGTACATAATTCATACTGTCTGCCTTTATTCGTTCCCATCGCCACCCCGCCACACATGAAATAACAACCCCCTCCCCCACATGTGTGCGAGGTAGCGCTAGGAAAAGACAAGAAAGGCCACATTCGTTCACACTCAGTCTCTAGCTGTCATGCAATAATGCAATGAAACCACAGCTCCCTTTCCACATCCAGGCCCCACACAACTTTCCATGGTTTACCCCAGACGCTTCACATGCCCTGCTTCAATCCATTGACAGCACGTTGACTCCGGTATACCACATCATTCCAATTCACTCTATTCCTTGCACGCCTTTCACATCACATTTCACAGCCAAAACATCTCCTTTTTTCTCATCTTGGTTACATCCACACATATTTAGACACCCCAGTCTGAGCCTTCGAGGAGGATGAGCACTCCCCGCGTGCCTCCTTCTTCTGTTTCCCCGTTTAGAAAGTTAAAATACAAGGAGGGTAGGGTTTCCTGCCCCCGCTCCCGTCCCCTTTAGTCGCCTTCTACGACACGTGAAGAATGCGTGGGAAGTATTCTTTCTCCCCTATCTCCAGGGATAATATATATATATATATATATATATATATATATATATATATATATATATATATATATATATATATATATATATATATATATCACGAACATTACAGGCGGTCCATTGTTCGTGTTAGAGTTGGTCTTCGTATATCGTATGTTTACCATGTGTGAACGCATCAATCCACCACACATACAGTGATACACAACATTTTTTCGTAACATATTTGGGTACACTTCAATACACATCGTATCGTTTGTCAAAGCTCAAAGAATATTTTTCACCTTTTTCTCTACATGTTCATAAAACCAACATATGCCAACTACTTTTTATTAATATGTAACTTTAATACAAAATTATTGAGCTGGAAATCTGCTATCTGAAGTTTTAATATAAGGTTTTTTCTAAATTTGTGTAAAGGACGGAATTAGACATGTATGTGTTGTTAAAAATATTGTCAAACACCGATTGAAAAATCAACGTTTTGGTCGCGAATGTAAAAATTTATGGTTTTAATTACTGATGCAAACTGTTTACATCCAGGGAGCTGCACGGGGGAAATATCTTACTTTCATCTGCGCTCATGTGGGTAGAGAGAGAGAGAGAGAGAGAGAGAGAGAGAGAGAGAGAGAGAGAGAGAGAGAGAGAGAGAGAGAGAGAGAGAGAGAGAGAGAGAGAGAGGCGAAATCTTGTCATAGGGCAGGGTCGGCGCTCATATGTTTCACAATATCTGCTGTTCTGTGCAACCACACACACACACACACACAGCCACACAGCCACACACACACCCACACAGCCACACACACACACACACACACCCACACACACACCCACACAGCCACACACACACACACACTATAGAGAGGTCCACCTGGGATGCCTCTGGGACTGTTATGAACCATCTGTCCAGACGTCATCTGTTGAGGCCTCCACCCGCCACTCCCCCTCCCTCCACCTCCTCCACCTCCACCTCCACACGTAGCCTCGCTGGCCAACACACTGAGGGTCTCCCCTCTCTCTCCCTTCCTGCCCAGCTCACGACTAAGTTATGCACGAGGCTTTCTTGACACATTCCACACAATCATAATAAACTTAATCCAACTCTCTATACATCCATCGCCACAATGGTATTATGGAGTTATGTTGCTCACATCCGTTACCTTCATAGATCGATGTAGACATTCATCCACCATCTTGACTATATAAGTTCTTTCTGTCCATCAGGATAGTGTATGTGTGGTCCATTCCTTTAGTCTTACACATAAACTGCTTCTGAAGTCTGTCTACGTCATCAACTTCAAGTTATAACGTCTATTACCGTAGAGTTTAGATGGCCACGCCACGCGAGAGTGATCCACCTCACGTAACACACGACTTCATGATGAACTTCATCATCTCTTCTCGTCTTGCAGTGTCTCATCATCATACCATCCCATTACCCGGCACCACACGACACTACATTGTATACTGTCCCTGACTCACACTTTCTCGTTGATCATCATTTCTTAAAGTCTTTTTGTGACTATTATCTTCCAGTATCATTCTTATCCCTCGTCCGTTGGAGCCTTGATGCTGTCTCGGTGTCCCATGACCTTGTCTGATGCATCAAGATCTCTCATTCTTTCCTCATTTTGCTTCGTCGTTCTGAAGTGTAGCGTGAGGGAGGGTGACTACCTGACGACTTGCCACTTACACTGGCCCTGAGGGAGGCTTGGGCGGTGAGGTCTGGAGGAGCGTGTGCGCGGGCACGCTCCAGCACAACCATGTTATACATCCGTATGCAAATTATCTTTGCTCTCGGGAAGTATTGGAGCAGCAGCAAGGATCGGTTGTGCCTGCAGCCAAGCACTCATATTCTCTTCCTTATGCGGGCGCTCGCGTGGCTACCGCTTTATCTACACACACACACACACACACACACACACACACACACACACACACACACACACACACACACACTCACACACACACACACACACACGTCACCCTGGGATGTTCTGTCCACCGTATTATTCCTAGACAGAACATCATGAGCGGCCACATCTCGTCCCAACACATAACCTGGTCTTCCATGACAGACCAAACTCCCTCCCTCCTCCCTCTCTGTGAACATAAGTGGAATAGACGAGTATGCACAGGAGCAGGCAGAGCAACACGCTTCTCACGACAGATGTGAACGGTTCCACAAGCCTTGCCTCCGTCTCAGGTGAGAAATGCTATCTAGAGACACAGTATATATCCAGAAGTTGTCAGTCAATGACAGAGCAAAAAATATCTTCGTTTTCCCTCCATCATTGAACTGCTGCCCGGCGTTCAAAACCATCTTTGTAAACTTCAGAAAAGACAAGAATCTCTTCCTTGTATGGTCCTGCTCTGTAACTGACGTCTTCCTTGTATGGTTCTGCTCTGTAACTGACGTCTTCCTTGTATGGTTCTGCTCTGTAACTGACGTCTTCCTTGTATGGTCCTGCTCTGTAACTGACGTCTTCCTTGTATGGTCCTGCTCTGTAACTGACGTCTTCCTTGTATGGTCCTGCTCTGTAAGTGACGTCTTCCTTGTATGGTCCTGCTCTGTAAGTGACGTCTTCCTTGTATGGTCCTGCTCTGTAACTGACGTCTTCCTTGTATGGTCCTGCTCTGTAACTGACGTCTTCCTTGTATGGTCCTGCTCTGTAACTGACGTCTTCCTTGTATGGTCCTGCTCTGTAAGTGACGTCTTCCTTGTATGGTCCTGCTCTGTAACTGACGTCTTCCTTGTATGGTCCTGCTCTGTAACTGACGTCTTCCTTGTATGGTCCTGCTCTGTAACTGACGTCTTCCTTGTATGGTCCTGCTCTGTAACTGACGTCTTCCTTGTATGGTCCTGCTCTGTAACTGACGTCTTCCTTGTATGGTCCTGCTCTGTAACTGACGTCTTCCTTGTATGGTCCTGCTCTGTAACTGACGTCTTCCTTGTATGGTCCTGCTCTGTAACTGACGTCTTCCTTGTATGGTCCTGCTCTGTAACTGACGTCTTCCTTGTATGGTCCTTCTCTGTAACTGACGTCTTCCTTGTATGGTCCTGCTCTGTAAGTGACGTCTTCCTTGTATGGTCCTGCTCTGTAACTGACGTCTTCCTTGTATGGTCCTGCTCTGTAACTGACGTCTTTCTTGTATGGTCCTGCTCTGTAACTGACGTCTTCCTTGTATGGTCCTGCTCTGTAAGTGACGTCTTCCTTGTATGGTCCTGCTCTGTAACTGACGTCTTCCTTGTATGGTCCTGCTCTGTAAGTGACGTCTTCCTTGTATGGTCCTGCTCTGTAACTGACGTCTTCCATGTATGGTCCTGCTCTGTAACTGACGTCTTCCATGTATGGTCCTGCTCCGTAACTGACGTCTTCCTTGTATGGTCCTGCTCTGTAACTGACGTCTTCCTTGTATGGTCCTGCTCTGTAACTGACGTCTTCCTTGTATGGTCCTGCTCTGTAACTGACGTCTTCCATGTATGGTCCTGCTCTGTAACTGACGTCTTCCTTGTATGGTCCTGCTCTGTAACTGACGTCTTCCTTGTATGGTCCTGCTCTGTAACTGACGTCTTCCATGTATGGTCCTGCTCCGTAACTGACGTCTTCCTTGTATGGTCCTGCTCTGTAACTGACGTCTTCCATGTATGGTTCTGCTCCGTAACTGACGTCTTCCTTGTATGGTCCTGCTCTGTAAGTAACGTTTTCCTTCCACAACTCTGTAACGCGGTCCTCCATCACAGTCCAGCGCTGTAACATGACCCTGTACCGCGAGGGATCTTTGTAGTTCGTAGGAATGTTACGGTGGCTTGTAGGTCATGTTACAGTGGCTTGTAGGCCATGTTACAGTGGCTTGTAGGTCATGTTACAGTGGCTTGTAGGTCACGTTACAGTGACCTGGGCTTTGACCTGACACTACCATGATAATCTGGCCTTTGACCCGACACTATCACGATGCCCTGGCCTTTGACCTGACTCTCTAAGTGCCAGGTCAAAGGCCAGTCCATGAGAAGAAAAGGTCGTATTGTCGTGGTCGAGAACTTCACCAGAACTTACCGTCTCTTACCTTCCAGAGACATTGTTTACATGGCTGAGGAACTCTCTCTCTCTCTCTCTCTCTCTCTCTCTCTCTCTCTCTCTCTCTCTCTCTCTCTCTCTCTCCGAGTTACCCATGCTACAAGCCCTCATGACCTCCGCTGCCCCAGTCGCTGCTCAAGCCTTCAGCAGGTCAGTCAGCTCAGCTTTTCGTGAGTCAGTCAACTCAGCTTTTCGTGAGTCAGTCAGCTCAGCTTTTCGTGAGTCAGTCAGCTCAGCTTTTCGTGAGTCAGTCAGCTCAGCTTTTCGTGAGTCAGTCAGCTCAGCTTTTCGTGAGTCAGTCAGCTCAGCTTTTCGTGAGTCAGTCAGCTAAGCTTTTCGTGAGTCAGTCAGCTCAGCTTTTCGTGAGTCAGTCAGCTCAGCTTTTCGTGAGTCAGTCAGCTCAGCTTTTCGTGAGTCAGTCAGCTAAGCTTTTCGTGAGTCAGTCAGCTAAGCTTTTCGTGAGTCAGTCAGCTAAGCTTTTCGTGACGCTTCGTCCCCTCAGGAGAGACCACTGTTACCAGACCTGTGCGTCCTGTGACAACCTCAGAGAGACCATTGTTACCAGACCTGTGACAACCTCAGGGCAGACCAACGTACCGTTACGAGAGATCTACAGACTCTGTTACAACCTCAGTGCAAACGAGCCACTGTTACACCCTCCAAACGATCGTTATGGGTGTAACAAGCGTCTGAGGATGTGTTACCATCGCCCATGGTCCTCCCCCCCCGCCAGACCCCTCCATCCCCACCAGGACCGGGTCTTCCCCTAACCCAAGCCACAACGGACCATACATACGCCGCCGGACCATCCCATCCTGATATTGGCCTGAAGTTCACTGGCTTCTCGTATGGTCTCTGGCGAACCATCCCACATGAAGGGGGGCCTTCTAAATCGAAGTGAAGGGGCCCTTAGCCCAGGGTGTCACACACACACACACACACACACACACACACACACACACATGGGATAAGATAGCCCCAAATTTTCAGGGGCGTCTATTACACATTCCAATAAAGGTCTCTGTTATAATCCCATCCCAATATAGTCCCAGTGTTCATTAACTGGCTCCTCCCCTCCTCCTCTCCCCAGCCCCACTCTCCCCAGCCCCACTCTCCCCAGCCCCACTCTCCCCAGCCCCACTCTCCCCAGCCCCACTCCTCCCCTTCCGCCTCTCTTTCTCCTCCCGCCTCCCCCTCCCCCCCCCCCATCACTGGCGGGGAATTGCCAGAGTCGAACCCCCCGGTCGCCCGATTTCTATCCGCCCCGCCAAATGAAGATGGGAAACGGAGTGATGACGTGGGGGGGAGATAAGAGTTGACGGGGAGAAGCGAGTGGGGGAGAGAGAGAAAGAGAAGGAGAGACAGAGATAACTTGGCGAGAGATGAAGACATACCAGTACGAGACAGTAGACAGTAGAAGGTAGACAGATCACAACCCCCTGGACGAGACAGTAGACAGTAGAAGGTAGACAGATCACAACCCCCTGCACGAGACAGTAGACAGTAGAAGGTAGACAGATCACAACCCCCTGCACGAGACAGTAGACAGTAGAAGGTAGACAGATCACAACCCCCTGCACGAGACAGTAGACAGTAGAAGGTAGACAGATCACAACCCCCTGCACGAGACAGCAGACAGTAGAAGGTAGACAGATCACAACCCCCTGCACGAGACAGTAGACAGTAGAAGGTAGACAGATCACAAACCCCTGGACGAGACAGTAGACAGTAGAAGGTAGACAGATCACAACGCCCTGCACGAGACAGTAGACAGTAGAAGGTAGACAGATCACAACGGTACAGAGAGAAACACGAAGGAAAGGTCTGTACGAAGGGAAGATAAACGTGGGTAATGAAGGAAGGAGACAGAACTGTGATGGACGGAGAGAGAGAGAGAGAGAGAGAGAGAGAGAGAGAGAGAGAGAGAGAGAGAGAGAGAGAGAGAGAGAGAGAGAGAGAGAGACTCACAGCATCAGACGTACGGTACGTGGAGGGAGGAAGGCTGCTTTCAGCAGGCAACACACAGTGAGAGAAGGTCGACCTGCGGGAGGGAAGACGAGCCAAGAGGAATGAAGGAGACGATGAGGGAGGAACACTGTGTTGTGCAGGAGGAACAACACAACGACGATGAAGAACAACACAACGACGATGAAGAACAACACAACGACGATGAAGAACAACACAACGACGATGAAGAACAACACAACGACGATGAGGAACAACACAACGACGATGAAGAACAACACAACGACGATGAGGGACAACACAACGACGATGAAGGACAACACAACGACGATGAAGAACAACACAACGACGATGAAGAACAACACAACGACGATGAAGAACAACACAACGACGATGAAGAACAACACAACGACGATGAGAACAACACAACGACGATGAAGAACAACACAACGACGATGAGGAACAACACAACGACGATGAAGAACAACACAACGACGATGAAGAACAACACAACGACGATGAAGAACAACACAACGACGATGAAGAACAACACAACGACGATGAAGAACAACACAACGACGATGAGGAACAACACAACGACGATGAAGAACAACACAACGACGATGAAGAACAACACAACGACGATGAAGAACAACACAACGACGATGAAGAACAACACAACGACGATGAAGAACAACACAACGACGATGAAGAACAACACAACGACGATGAGGAACAACACAACGACGATGAAGAACAACACAACGACGATGAAGAACAACACAACGACGATGAAGAACAACACAACGACGATGAAGAACAACACAACGACGATGAAGAACAACACAACGACGATGAAGAACAACACAACGACGATGAAGAACAACACAACGACGATGAGGGACAACACAAGGGACGATGAGGAAAACACAACGACGATGAGGGCAACACAACGATGATGAAGAACAACACAACGACGATGAAAACAACACAACGATGATGAGGGACAACACAACGACGATAAAGAACAACACAACGACGATGAAGAACAACACAACGACGATGAGGAACAACACAACGACGATGAAGAACAACACAACGACGATGAAAACAACACACAACGACGATGAAGAACACACAACGACGAAGGGACAACACAACGACGATGAAGAACAACACAACGATGATTGAGGGACAACACAACGACGATGAAGAACAACACAACGACGATGAAGAACAACACAACGACGATGAAGAACAACACAACGACGATGAAGAACAACACGACGATGATTGAGGGACAACACAACGACGATGAAGAACAACACAACGACGATGAGGGACAACACACAAACAACGACGATGAGGAACACAACGAGATGAGGGACAACACAACGACGATGAGACAACACAACGACGATGAGGGACAACACAACGATGAAGACACACAACGACGATGAAGACAACACAACGACGATGAGGAACAACACAACGACGATGAGGACAACACAACGACGATGAAGAACAACACAACGACGATGAGGAACAACACAACGACGATGAGGACAACACAACGACGATGAAGAACAACACAACGACGATGAGAACAACACAACGACGATGAGGGACAACACATCGACGATGAAGAACAACACAACGACGATGAGGACAACACAACGACGATGAGGAACAACACAACGACGATGAGAACAACACAACGACGATGAGGGACAACACAACGACGATGAAGAACAACACAACGACGATGAAGAACACACAACGACGATGAGGGACAACACAACGACGATGAGGAACAACACAACGACGATGAGAACAACACAACGACGATGAGAACACACAACGACGATGAGGAACAACACAACGACGATGAGGAACAACACAACGACGATGAAGAACAACACAACGACGATGAAGAACAACACAACGACGATGAGAACAACACAACGACGATGAAGAACAACACAACGACGATGAGGGACAACACAACGAGATGAAGAACACAACGACGATGAGGAACAACACACGACGATGAAGAACAACACAACGACGATGAGGGACAACACAACGAGATGAAGACAACACAACGAGATGAAACAACACAACGACGATGAGGGACAACAAACGACGATGAAGAACAACACAACGAGATGAGGAAAACACAACGCGATGAGAACAACAAACGACGATGAAGAACAACACAACGACGATGAGGGACAACACACGACGATGAGAACAACACAACGCGATGAGGGACAACAAACGAGATGAAGAACACACAACGACGATGAAGAACAACACAACGCGATGAGGGACACACAACGACGAAAAGAACAACACAACGA
>NC_092296.1:14069008-14086508 GCF_036320965.1 Panulirus ornatus
CATGCATCATACAGGCACCATGCATCGATGTAAGAGGTCGTGTGATAGATAGTAGAGAATGTATGATAGATAGTAGAGAATGCATGATAGATGGGGTCCCTACGAGTGTACAACACCCTCTCTCCCGGTACAGTACACACAAGTAATTACAAAATAGATCATTACAGAAGCCATCCACTCCTGTAATGTCTATTATCGGTACATAAGAATTCGGTTTCAAAAGCTAAATGTGGCTTCGAATCCTGACTGTTGAAGTAAGGTGTTCGTGTTCATGTTATACAACTCAAAGCCATATAATACTAAGAGATATACAATTATATAACCTCACATCTTAATGAACATACTTGGTATTACTGTAACATCTGCTCTCTCTTGGAAACCCCACATAACAGGAATAGCCAAGTCTGCCACTAAGACACTGGGTGTCCTGTTTACATGTCCAAACTTCTTTTCTTCTGAACAGTTGCTTCGTTTATACAAGGATTGATTCGTCCTTGTATGGAGTACTGCTCTCACACCTGGGGTGGTTCTAGCTCTGTGTCCTTACTTGACAGAGTCGAGTCGAAAGCGGTCCCTGACGTATAAACTGTCACAGTGTAACTTCCAAACTTGACCCCCTTGCCCTACGCCACAGTGATGGTTCACTTTCCCTCTTCTATAGGTATTACTTTGGTTTATGCTCCCGAGAGCTGGCTGCTTGCGTGCCCCCCACCACAGACAGACCACACAATACTCGGCAAGCTGCTGCGTCACGTGATAACAGTGTGGCCATCAGCAACTCAAGGGTGGGCCGTTTTGATACCTGCTTCTTTCCCTGTAAGTCGAAGCTTTGGAACTCCCTACCTTCACATGTCTCTCCCAATAATTATGACCTGACACATAACAAAAGACAGGTATTTCACGTCCTCCAAAATTCATAAATACTTTCCCTCATCTTTTCATTTTCCGTTTCATAATTATCTCTATATTTCAATTAAGGTTCGTCCTTGATGTGGACTGTGGTCCATGACTGACGCCTTCAACGTAATAAAGAAAAAGAATCAAATATTCACATGAACAAATATGTTCTCTGTACGTCACTGGCTACACCATCAGGGGCCATATGACGCCCGTGTTGAGCGATATGATAATTATCGTACTTATATGATACTTATATGATAATTATCGTACTTATATGATAATTATCGTACTTATATGATAATTATCGTACTTATATGATAATCGTACTTATATGATCATTATCGTACTTATATGATAATTGTCGTACTATATTATATGATAATTATCGTACTTATATGATAATTATCGTACTTATATGATAATTATCGTACTTATATGATAATCGTACTTATATGATCATTATCGTACTTATATGATAATTGTCGTACTCATATGATAATTATCGTACGTATATGATAATTATCGTACTTATATGATAATTATCGTACTTATATGATAATTATCGTACTTATATGATAATTATCGTACTTATATGATAATTATCGTACTTATATGATAATCGTACTTATATGATCATTATCGTACTTATATGATCATTGTCGTACTTATATGATAACTGTCGTACTTATATGATAATCATGGTACTTATATGACAATCATCGCACTTATATGATAATTATCGAACTCATATGATAACTATCGAACTTATATAATTATCGTACTTATATGATATCTATCGCACTTATATGATAATCATTGAAGTTATATAATAACGCACTTATATGATAATCATCGAACTTATATGATAATTTTCAAACTTACACGATAATCATCGTACTTATATGATAATTATCGAACTTAAGTGATAACTATCGCACTTATATGATAATAATTGAACTTAAGTGATAACTATCGCACTTATATGATAATCATCGAACTTATGTGATAATTTTCGAACTTATACGATAATCATCGTACTTATATGATAATCATCGTACTTATATGATAATCATCGTACTTATACGATAATCATCGTACTTATATATGATAATTATCGTAGTTATACAAGTGTCGTATCAAGTATCAACCATATCAAAAAGTACATTATGTATGTAATGTTGTATACGGGTTATATTACAGTGGTTATACCTTGTTGGTTATACTACACTGGACATACTTTATAGCCTGTATTACAGCGGCAGTGTTACAGTGAGTCCAGAATACAGCACAAGATCTGTACCACAGGGTACGACTATGTTATAATGTACGTCACGCGTTACAGAACTGGCCAGTTCCTGTGTTACAGAGCAGAACACTTGTTATACAGCGGGTAACTTGCTGTTATACAGCTGGTAACTTGCTGTTACAGAGCAGAACACTTGTTATACAGCGGATAACTTGCTGTTATAGAACTAAAGTGTTCTCTATGCTGAGCTGGTCTGTTCTCGTGTTATAGAGCAGAACACTTGCTATTATATAGCGGCACTGTTCACGTGCTACACAGCGGAACTGAACACAGAGTGCGTTATACCAGACCCGGAGTGCGTGTTATACCAGACCCAGAGTGCGTGTTATACCAGACCCAGAGTGCGTGTTATACCAGACCCAGAGTGCGTGTTATACCAGACCCAGAGTGCGTGTTATACCAGACCCAGAGTGCGTGTTATACCAGACCCAGAGTGCGTGTTATACCAGACCCAGAGTGCGTGTTATACCA
Source organism: Panulirus ornatus (assembly GCF_036320965.1). NCBI lineage: Eukaryota > Metazoa > Arthropoda > Malacostraca > Decapoda > Palinuridae > Panulirus > Panulirus ornatus. The sequence goes on from NC_092296.1 coordinate 14,071,686, forward strand.
GACCCAGAGTGCGTGTTATACCAGACCCAGAGTGCGTGTTATACCAGACCCAGAGTGCGTGTTATACCAGACCCAGGGTGCGTGTTATACCAGACCCAGAGTGCGTGTTACAATGGCTTCAGTGCGTGTTACAATGGCTTCAGTGCGTGTTACAATGGCTTCAGTGCGTGTTACAATGGCTTCAGTGCGTGTTACAATGGCTTCAGTGCGTGTTACAGTGGATTGTTATAAAGCACTGCTACATTTTCACTGCCTGAAGACTATGTTGCCAGTTGTTCAATTTTCAAACTTTTCGTTGTTGTCGCTTGTAAGTTGTATTGTGATATGAACTTTAGTTTACCAGTTATTTCTGACACACGCACATTGCTATGACAGATATTGGATGTCAATATTCAACCATGAAGATCAAGATATTCTAAATATCTTTCGTCTAATTATCGTAGTGGTAAACTAACATACTCAGAGGTATGTTGATATACAAATAAACACACGTATGTGCTGGGCCAGGAGTCCCTGGTAACCATCTGAGGTTCCTGCAGCGCTCAGGAAGTTAGCCACGTCCACCGGTCGGGAGGGTAGGTCATGAAGTGTTGTGATGTGTGTGCGTCTATGTGGAGATAGTGAAGGTCAGGTCAGCACTAAGTGTTCGGTGTCTTCTATATGGTAAATGCAAGGTGGGCAGGAAGGGTCGTGGGTTAGGTTGTGCTGTACTGATGGGTCATGTCCACACCATCAACGGTAGGATGTGACCCGTGTGTGTCTGGGGAGTGTAGTGTCTGATGGGTGTATGTCTGGGGAGTGTAGTGTGTGATGTGTGTATGTCTGGGGAGTGTAGTGTCTGGTGTGTGTATATCTGGGGAGTGTAGTGTCTGATGTGTGTATGTCTGGGGAGTGTAGTGTCTGATGTGTGTATGTCTGGGGAGTGTAGTGTCTGGTGTGTGTATATCTGGGGAGTGTAGTGTCTGATGTGTGTATGTCTGGGGAGTGTAGTGTGTGATGTGTGTATGTCTGGGGAGTGTGATGTGTGTATGTCTGGGGAGTGTGATGTGTGATGTGTGTATGTCTGGGGAGTGTGGTGTGTGATGAGTGTATGTCTGGGGAGTGTGGTGTGTGATGGGTGTATGTCTGGGGAGTGTGGTGTGTGATGGGTGTATATCTGGGGAGTGTAGTGTCTGATGTGTGTATGTCTGGGGAGTGTGGTGTGTGATGGGTGTATGTCTGGGGAGTGTGGTGTGTGATGGGTGTATATCTGGGGAGTGTAGTGTCTGATGTGTGTATGTCTGGGGAGTGTGGTGTGTGATGGGTGTATGTCTGGGGAGTGTGGTGTGTGATGGGTGTATATCTGGGGAGTGTAGTGTCTGGTGTGTGTATGTCTGGGGAGTGTGGTGTGTGATGGGTGTATATCTGGGGAGTGTAGTGTCTGATGTGTGTATGTCTGGGGAGTGTGGTGTGTGATGGGTGTATGTCTGGGGAGTGTAGTGTGTGATGGGTGTATGTCTGGGGAGTGTGGTGTGTGATGGGTGTATGTCTGGGGAGTGTAGTGTGTGATGGGTGTATGTCTGGGGAGTGTGGTGTGTGATGGGTGTATGTCTGGGGAGTGTGGTGTGTGATGGGTGTATGTCTGGGGAGTGTAGTGTGTGATGGGTGTATGTCTGGGGAGTGTGGTGTGTGATGGGTGTATGTCTGGGGAGTGTAGTGTGTGATGGGTGTATGTCTGGGGAGTGTGGTGTGTGATGGGTGTATGTCTGGGGAGTGTGGTGTGTGATGGGTGTATGTCTGGGGAGTGTAGTGTGTGATGGGTGTATGTCTGGGGAGTGTGGTGTGTGATGGGTGTATGTCTGGGGAGTGTGGTGTGTGATGGGTGTATGTCTGGGGAGTGTAGTGTGTGATGTGTGTATGTCTGGGGAGTGTGGTGTGTGATGTGTGTATGTCTGGGGAGTGTGGTGTGTGATGGGTGTATGTCTGGGGAGTGTAGTGTGTAGATCGGTTATACAGTACATACCAGGTGAGGTCTGAGTGAGTGTGTGTTGTTATTGTTATATTGTAGTAGTTGGGAGGTAGGGAGTGTTGGTGGGGGTGTGTGAGTACACCTTGCTGCAGTGTGAGGTGTGGAGGGAAACCTGTTACTTCTGCCTGAATGATGGTGGTTACTTATACAGTAGCTGGGGCTGGCAAGGGGTCAAGTGTTGTTACAGTGAGGGTCAGGCGTGTTCATGTGGGAGTGTAACGTGAGCATCTGTTTCCTTGTGTAAATGTTCAGTGCTTGGGTATATATACATGTATATATATATATATATATATATATATATATATATATATATATATATATATATATATATATATATATATATATATATATATATTATCCCTGGGGATAGGGGATTAAGAATACTTCCCACGTATTCCCTGCGTGTCGTAGAAGGCGACTAAAAGGGGAGGGAGCGGGGGACTGGAAATCCTCCCCTCTCGGTTTTTTTTTTAATTTTCCAAAAGAAGGAACAGAGAAGGGGGCCAAGTGAGGATATTCCAAAAAAGGCCCAGTCCTCTGTTCTTAACGCTACCTCGCTAACGCGGGAAATGGCGAATAGTTTAAAAGAAAGATATATATATATATATATATATATATATATATATATATATATATATATATATATATATATATATATATACATAAAATCCTGGTGTTATACGCAACCTCTTTCTAAAGGTTCTTGGTGACAATGCTACGCTACCTCCACCAGTAGGGAAACGTGGATCCGTACAGGGGAGCTCTACCCACGACAGTTCCTCGTGTGTCATCTTCCATATCATAAGGCCAAACTCCAAAGCAATTTTAATCACTCGCCAATGATGCATCGCCCTTACGTCTACTTCACATACGGCACAATATGGCTTGCTTTAGGCCCTCGGAAAGCATACAAATCTGATCCAATTTCGCCTCATTACCTGAGGTAATAATAGTACATGGAATAAAGAAATTACAGTAATGAGAGTAATGAGAGCGGGGCTCCGTGTGAGACAGGAATGAGTCATGGAAATAACAGGTTTGTGACCGTCGTGTGTGAGGCTACGTCACCTGGAGAACCACTCCAGTTGGCTAACCTGTCCTCATTATGAGGCTCATAGAGTGAAGACACCCGGCCCATGGTCTATACTGTCCTCATAACGAAGACTCATAAAGCAGACACGTGGCTACGCTGTCCTCATAGTGAGGGAACTCATAAAAGGGAACACACTTGGTTGGGTGGCTACACTGTTCTCATAATGAGGAGCCTCATAGACACATCTGACTGCATGGCTACACTGTTCTCATAATGAGGAGCCTCATAGACACATCTGACTGCATGGCTACACTGTTCTCATAATGAGGAGCCTCATAGACACATCTGACTGCATGGCTACACTGTTCTCATAATGAGGAGCCTCATAGACACATCTGACTGCATGGCTACACTGTTCTCATAATGAGGAGCCTCATAGACACATCTGACTGCATGGCTACACTGTTCTCATAATGAGGAGCCTCATAGACACATCTGACTGCATGGCTACACTGTTCTCATAATGAGGAGCCTCATAGACACATCTGACTGCATGGCTACACTGTTCTCATAATGAGGAGCCTCATAGACACATCTGACTGCATGGCTACACTGTTCTCATAATGAGGAGCCTCATAGACACATCTGACTGCATGGCTACACTGATCTCATAATGAGGAGACTCGTAGAGACACACTGACATTGACGTAACCTCTCATACTCTACATATAACAACAAGTCACATATACAAGCTGGCGTAACACTGGGGTAAATATAGACCAACTATATATGGAGGTAAGCCCTCACAACCTGGCCTGTGTCCGAGTATCGTACATCAACAACAACAACAACCCCAAAATACAACCCATAAAAGTTTGGGGACATATAAATCCCGGTCAAGTAACAGCTCCCTCCTAAGCTGACAGAATCGTAATAATAGTAACTCGTTACCAAGGACGGTCCACGTTACTTGTAAACAACAGACTCTCGTGCGTCACGCAAGGGTTCTAGTCGTAACGTTGATTAAAAGACTGGTGTGTTCTACAACAGGAAGGTTGTAACAACATGTTACGGACGAATTACAACTGGCTTCAGTAATCTACCCATTAATTCGCCCGTGTTTCCATATATATATATATATATATATATATATATATATATATATATATATATATATATACATATCATACGAATAAAGTGTATATGAACGCGCACCTTCATAGAACATACAAACCTCCAACAGCCAGGATCGAACCCGGGACCCCCTGTGCAAGAGGCAGGCATGCTAACCGCTAGGCTATGGGACTGTATAATAGGAAACAACTATTCGAAATACTAAGTACTCGAATATATATCATATAAACCCTATCTTGAGTTGTACGATTGGATTGGACCTCTCTCTCTCTCTCTCTCTCTCTCTCTCTCTCTCTCTCTCTCTCTCTCTCTCTCTCTCTCTCTCTCTCTCTCTCACCACGACGGTACGACCCTTCACAACGATGATACGACCTCTAACCACGAGGATACGACCCTTGACCACGACGGTACGACCCTTGACCACGATGGTATGACCCTTGACCACGACGGTACGACCCTTGACCACGACGGTACGACCCTTGACCACGAGGGTACGACCCACGACCATGACGATACGAAACCTGACCAATAGATTATATCTTCTCAAACTCATCATCAATAAACTCTGGACTGGATCTAAGTTAAAGTACCCTTGATCTTTCATTGATAAATCCCTTAAGTTAGCAAAGAAATCATTTTATAGAGTTGAGCCCAAACCTGCCATTGACACCAAGAATCTTTTAGTTCTCCCTTTTAATAATAATTTCACTTTACTTCCCAGGTTGCTTAAATCCTTTAATGTAAATGTTGCCTTCAGCAAAAATAATACAATATAGAATATCTTAATCAGGAATTTACCAGAATGTTGTGCAGGATGCATCTATAAAGTGCTATGTAGAAATTGTGAAAAGTTTTATGTTGGGTAGACTGGTAAGGATCTTTCTGTAGACTTCAGCAACATAAATATAGTATAAGAACGAGACAAGAATCAAATGCCTTGTTTAATCACGTTAAAAACTATGATCATTGTATTGACTGGAGTACTGCCATCTCAGTTGTTAACTCTAACTCTATTACCAAGAGAAATATCATTGAATCTTCTATTATTAAATACACAAAGAATCATAATCTTAATATCAGTGAAGGTCTATACAAATTAGATAACTTTATTGTTGATAAGATTTGTGAACAATTCCCCTTCTTGTCCACATAATAAGTTAATGAACGCTCGTTGTCCGTCTTGGACAATCACATGTTTACCAAATGGCGTCCTAGCTACGTCTCTTCGTTGTATATCAGCTGACTTATATTTCTTTCCTGTGTCTCCCCTGATAATGTGATCATTACACGAAAGTGCACTTGGGAACTTATCGTGTTTCATTTTCCCCCTAGATTCATAGGAATATATATATATATATATATATATATATATATATATATATATATATATATATATATATATATATATCCTCGATAAAAACTTTTCACTGCTTCTAACAACTTGCCTCCCACACCATATATTCTTAATACCTTCCACAGAGCATCTCTATCAACTCTATCATATGCCTTCTCCAGATCCATAAATGCTACATACAAATCCATTTGCTTTTCTAAGTATTTCTCACATACATTCTTCAAAGCAAACACCTGATCCACACATCCTCTACCACTTCTGAAACCACACTGCTCTTCCCCAATCTGATGCTCTGTACATGCCTTCACCCTCTCAATCAATACCCTCCCATATAATTTACCAGGAATACTCAACAAACTTATACCTCTGTAATTTGAGCACTCACTCTTATCCCCTTTGCCTTTGTACAATGGCACTATGCACGCATTCCGCCAATCCTCAGGCACTTCACCATGAGTCATACATACATTAAATAACCTTACCAACCAGTCAACAATACAGTCACCCCCTTTTTTAATAAATTCCACTGCAATACCATCCAAACCTGCTGCCTTGCCGGCTTTCATCTTCCGCAAAGCTTTACTACCTCTTCTCTGTTTACCAAATCATTTTCCCTAACCCTCTCACTTTGCACACCACCTCGACCCAAACACCCTATATCTGCCACTGCATGTGTACGTGTAGGAAGAGAGGAAAGTGATTGGTTCTCAGTGAATGTAGGTTTGCGGCAGGGGTGTGTGATGTCTCCATGGTTGTTTAATTTGTTTATGGATGGGGTTGTTAGGGAGGTAAATGCAAGAGTCTTGGAAAGAGGGGCAAGTATGAAGTCTGTTGGGGATGAGAGAGCTTGGGAAGTGAGTCAGTTGTTGTTCGCTGATGATACAGCGCTGGTGGCGGATTCATGTGAGAAACTGCAGAAGCTGGTGACGGAGTTTGGTAAAGTGTGTGGAAGAAGAAAGTTAAGAGTAAATGTGAATAAGAGCAAGGTTATTAGGTACAGTAGGGTTGAGGGTCAAGTCAATTGGGAGGTGAGTTTGAATGGAGAAAAACTGGAGGAAGTGAAGTGTTTTAGATATCTGGGAGTGGATCTGTCAGCGGATGGAACCATGGAAGCGGAAGTGGATCATAGGGTGGGGGAGGGGGCGAAAATTTTGGGAGCCTTGAAAAATGTGTGGAAGTCGAGAACATTATCCGGAAAGCAAAAATGGGTATGTTTGAAGGAATAGTAGTTCCAACAATGTTGTATGGTTGCGAGGCGTGGGCTATGGATAGAGTTGTGCGCAGGAGGATGGATGTGCTGGAAATGAGATGTTTGAGGACAATGTGTGGTGTGAGGTGGTTTGATCGAGTAAGTAACGTAAGGGTGAGAGAGATGTGTGGAAATAAAAAGAGCGTGGTTGAGAGAGCAGAAGAGGGTGTTTTGAAATGGTTTGGGCACATGGAGAGAATGAGTGAGGAAAGATTGACCAAGAGGATATATGTGTCGGAGGTGGAGGGAACGAGGAGAAGAGGGAGACCAAATTGGAGGTGGAAAGATGGAGTGAAGAGGATTTTGTGTGATCGGGGCCTGAACATGCAGGAGGGTGAAAGGAGGGCAAGGAATAGAGTGAATTGGAGCGATGTGGTATACAGGGGTTGACGTGCTGTCAGTGGATTGAATCAAGGCATGTGAAGCGTCCGGGGTAAACCATGGAAAGCTGTGTAGGTATGTATATTTGCGTGTGTGGACGTGTGTATGTACATGTGTATGGGGAGGGTTGGGCCATTTCTTTCGTCTGTTTCCTTGCGCTACCTCGCAAACGCGGGAGACAGCGACAAAGTATAAAAAAAAAAAAAAAAAAAAAAAAAAAAATATATATATATATATATATATATATATATATATATATATATATATATATATATATATATTTATATTTATTTTGCTTTATCGCTGTCTCCCGCGTTAGCGAGGTAGCGCAAGGAAACACACGAAAGAATGGCCCAACCCGCCCACATACACATGCATATACATACATGTCCACACACGCACAATATACATACCTATACATCTCAATGTACACATACATATACACACACAGACATATACATATATACACATGTACATAATTCATACTGTCTGCCTTTATCCATTCCCATCGCCACCTCGCCACACATGGAATAACAACCCCCTCCCCCCTCATGTGTGCGAGGTAGTGCTAGGAAAAGACAACAAAGGCCCCATTCGTTCACACTCTGTCTCTAGCTGTCACGTAATAATGCACCGAAACCACAAAGTATAATAAATATATATATATATATATATATATATATATATATATATATATATATATATATATATATATATATATATATATATATGTATATATATATATATAAAGATGCGTATATATTATACTTTGTCGCTGTCTCCCTCGTTAGCGAGGTAGCGCAAGGAAACAGACGAAAGAATGGCCCAACCCACCCACATACACATGTATATACATACACGTCCACACACGCACATATACATACCTATATATCTCAACGTATACATATATATACACACATAGAAATATACATATATACACATGTACATAATTCGTACTGTCTGCCTTTATTCATTCCCGTCGCCACCTCGCCACACATGGAATGAAAAACCCCCTCCCCCCGCATGTGCACGAGGTAGCGCTAGGAAAAGACAACAGAGGCCACATTCGTTCACACTCAGTCTCTAGCTGTCATGTAATAATGCACCGAAACCACAGCTCCCTTTCCACATCCAGTGTATATGAACACACACTCACAGAACACATAATACCTGGACTCGAACCCGGTACCTTAGTGTGGCAGTCGGGAACGCTAACCTCCCGGTTATGATCGCCTCACTGTATATGAAATTTAACAAACTTGTTTTGTAACACAAGGACAGTGTTACCAATGTTGCTGTCACCATGACTCACTCTCCTGTAACCATATATCATGTATCTCATGTATCCTACACCCCCCTCCCCCCCTTTTCGGGCCCACCTGACACCCTCCTATGTCCACGTACTGTAGCCACTGTACTGTACTGTAGCCACTGTATTGTACTGTAGCCACTGTACGCTCTATACTGGCCTCCACCTACCCCCTAGCTACGTACCCCTCACCCAGACTGACACTGTAATGCTGCGTCCATGTACACAGTAATGCTGCGTCTATGTACACTGTAATGCTGCGTCCATGTACACAGTAATGCTGCGTCTATGTACACTGTAATGCTGCGTCCATGTACACAGTAATGCTGCGTCTATGTACACTGTAATGCTGCGTCCATGTACACTGTAATGCTGCGTCCATGTACACTGTAATGCTGCGTCTATGTAGATCTTCGTAAACAATACTTCTGAACTGAACAAAGACAATCCAACAAACACAACCAAACAACGACACTGACCGCTCCAAGCAAGACACAAACATCATGTAAACAGATCAAAACATCAACATAAGTAACCCTAACGCACTTTACCATAAGTAACCCTAACGCACTTTACCATAAGTAACCCTAACGCACTTTACCATAAGTAACCGTAACACACTTTACCATAAGTAACCGTAACACACTTTACCATAAGTAACCCTAACGCACTTTACCATAAGTAACCCTAACGCACTTTACCATAAGTAACCGTAACACTTTACCATAAGTAACCCTAACGCACTTTACCATAAGTAACCGTAACACACTTTACCATAAGTAACCGTAACACACTTTACCATAAGTAACCGTAACACACTTTACCATAAGTAACCCTAACGCACTTTACCATAAGTAACCGTAACACACTTTACCATAAGTAACCGTAACACACTTTACCATAAGTAACCGTAACACACTTTACCATAAGTAACCCTAACGCACTTTACCATAAGTAACCCTAACGCACTTTACCATAAGTAACCGTAACACACTTTACCATAAGTAACCCTAACGCACTTTACCAAAAGTAACCCTAACGCACTTTACCAAAAGTAACCCTAACACACTTTACCATAAGTAACCCTAACGCACTTTACCAAAAGTAACCCTAACACACTTTACCAAAAGTAACCCTAACGCACTTTACCATAAGTAACCCTAACGCACTTTACCATAAGAAACCGTAACATACTTTACCATAAGTAACCGTAACACACTTTACCATAAGTAACCGTAACACACTTTACCATAAGTAACCGTAACGCACTTTACCATAAGTAACCGTAACACTTTACCATAAGTAACCCTAACACACTTTACCATAAGTAACCGTAACACACTTTACCATAAGTAACCGTAACACTTTACCATAAGTAACCGTAACACACTTTACCAAAAGTAACCCTAACGCACTTTACCATAAGTAACCGTAACACACTTTACCATAAGTAACCGTAACGCACTTTACCATAAGTAACCGTAACACTTTACCAAAAGTAACCCTAACACACTTTACCATAAGTAACCGTAACACACTTTACCATAAGTAACCGTAACACTTTACCATAAGTAACCGTAACACACTTTACCATAAGTAACCGTAACACACTTTACCATAAGTAACCGTAACGCACTTTACCATAAGTAACCGTAACACTTTACCATAAGTAACCCTAACACACTTTACCATAAGTAACCGTAACGCACTTTACCATAAGTAACCGTAACACACTTTACCATAAGTAACCGTAACACTTTACCATAAGTAACCGTAACACACTTTACCATAAGTAACCGTAACGCACTTTACCATAAGTAACCGTAACACTTTACCATAAGTAACCCTAACACACTTTACCATAAGTAACCGTAACGCACTTTACCATAAGTAACCGTAACGCACTTTACCATAAGTAACCGTAACACTTTACCATAAGTAACCCTAACACACTTTACCATAAGTAACCGTAACACACTTTACCATAAGTAACCGTAACGCACTTTACCATAAGTAACCGTAACACACTTTACCAAAAGTAACCCTAACGCACTTTACCATAAGTAACCCTAACGCACTTTACCATAAGTAACCGTAACACACTTTACCATAAGTAACCGTAACACACTTTACCATAAGTAACCCTAACGCACTTTACCATAAGTAACCGTAACACACTTTACCATAAGTAACCGTAACGCACTTTACCATAAGTAACCGTAACACACTTTACCATAAGTAACCGTAACACACTTTACCATAAGTAACCGTAACACACTTTACCATAAGTAACCGTAACACACTTTACCATAAGTAACCGTAACGCACTTTACCATAAGTAACCGTAACACTTTACCATAAGTAACCCTAACACACTTTACCATAAGTAACCGTAACGCACTTTACCATAAGTAACCGTAACACACTTTACCATAAGTAACCGTAACACACTTTACCATAAGTAACCGTAACACACTTTACCATAAGTAACCGTAACACACTTTACCATAAGTAACCGTAACACACTTTACCATAAGTAACCCTAACGCACTTTACCATAAGTAACCGTAACACACTTTACCATAAGTAACCCAAACATTAGCCAATAACTGATAATCGTTATGATCATTCAACCATGATCTACTGATAGATCAAAGCCTTCAATTATGTACATTAAAAATCATTTCCTGAAAATAATTGAATTTTCCAACAATTGGGCAAAAAACTGTATTCTGATATGATAATCCCTCTCACCAATCAGTAATCTACCGTTGTTAATCTCCCCCATCTACCAGTAATCTACCACTGCTGATCTCTCATCTACCAGTAATCTACCACTGTTGATCTCCCCCATCTACCAGTAATCTACCACTGTTGATCTCTACCATCTACCAGTAATCTACCACTGTCAATCTCTTCCATCTACCAGTAATCTACCACTGCTGATCTCTCCCATCTACCAGTAATCTACCACTGTTGATCTCTCTCATCTACCAGTAATCTACCACTGTCAATCTCTTCCATCTACCAGTAATCTACCACTGTTGATCTCTCTCATCTACCAGTAATCTACCACTGTCAATCTCTTCCATCTACCAGTAATCTACCACTGTTGATCTCTCCCATCTACCAGTAATCTACCACTGTTGATCTCTCCCATCTACCAGTAATCTACCACTGTTAATCTCTCCCATCTACCAGTAATCTACCACTGCTGATCTCTACCATCTACCAGTAATCTACCAGTTAATCTCTCCCATCTACCAGTAATCTACCACTGTTGATCTCTCCCATCTACCAGTAATCTACCACAGCTGATCTCTCCCATCTACCAGTAATCTACCACTGTTGATCTCTCCCATCTACCGTAATCTGCTGGTATGTTACAACTGCAACCATTCATCATTGGAAAGTTCATAATGTATATACCATAACGTATACACCATCATGTATATACCATAATGTATATACCATAATGTATATACCATCATGTATATACCATAATGTATATACCATAATGTATATACCATGATGTATATACCATAATGTATATACCATAATGTATATACCATCATGTATATACCATAATACTGAACTTTCCTGCATGTATACCATCCTCCCTGAGTGTATACACACATGTATGGACCTGACTCACATGCCTGGCCACAGCATGTAACGCTCCAGCCCATCTTCATCTTAAACTCTTCCCTGATAACCAAGATAACTCAGTTACTATCATGTCCTCACTGCTCTGTATCATCTATTATAATTATTACTGATAACCAAGATAACTCAGTTACTATAACTCAGTTACAAAGATAACTCAATTACTACTGCGCATGTGTAGCATGGGCCACCTAACACATCCCTACTGAGGGATTACGACTGCGCATGTGTAGCATGGGTCACCTAACACATCCCTACTGAGGGATTACGACTGCGCATGTGTAGCATGGGCCACCTAACACATCCCTACTGAGGGATTACGACTGCGCATGTGTAGCATGGGTCACCTAACACATCCCTACTGAGGGATTACAACTGCGCATGTGTAGCATGGGTCACCCAACACGTCCCTACTGAGGGATTACAACTGCGCATGTGTAGCATGGGTCACCCAACACGTCCCTACTGAGGGATAACGACTGCGCATGTGTAGCATGGGCCACCTAACACATCCCTACTGAGGGATTACGACTGCGCATGTGTAGCATGGGCCACCTAACACATCCCTACTGAGGGATCACGACTGCGCATGTGTAGCATGGGCCACCTAACACATCCCTACTGAGGGATAACGACTGCGCATGTGTAGCATGGGTCACCTAACACATCCCTACTGAGGGATTACGACTGCGCATGTGTAGCATGGGCCACCTAACACATCCCTACTGAGGGATAACGACTGCGCATGTGTAGCATGGGTCACCTAACACATCCCTACTGAGGGATTACGACTGCGCATGTGTAGCATGGGTCACCTAACACATCCCTACTGAGGGATTACGACTGCGCATGTGTAGCATGGGCCACCTAACACATCCCCACCACGAGTACCAGGTCAAGTGAGGTCACAGGTCAAGGAGTCGTCAGTGGAGAACGACTGCGACATTTTCTTTCTCTCTTGATGAATATATTTTACATCCCAACCACAACCATCACTACCACACCTAACCATCACCAATATACCACAACCATCACTACCACACACCCCAACCATCACCACCACACAACCCAACCATCACCACCACACACCACAACCATCACCACCACACACCACAACCATCACCACCACACACCACAACCATCACCACCACACACCACAACCATCACCACCACACACCACAACCATCACCACCACACACCACAACCATCACCACCACACACCACAACCATGACCACCACACACCACAACCATCACCACCACACACCACAACCATCACCACCACACACCACAACCATGACCACCACACACCCTAACCATCACTACCACACACCACAACCATCACCACCTCACACCACGACCATGACCACCACACACCACAACCATGACCACCTCACACCACAACCATCACCACCACACACCACAACCATCACCACCACACACCCCAACCATCACCACCACACACCACAACCATGACCACCACACACCACAACCATGACCACCACACACCACAACCATGACCACACACCACAACCATGACCACCACACACCTCAACCATGACCACCATACACCACAACCATGACCACCACACACCACAACCATCACCACCACACACCACAACCATCACCACCACACACCACAACCATCACCACCACACACCACAACCATCACCACCACACACCACAACCATGACCACCACACACCACAACCATCACCACCTCACACCACAACCATGACCACCACACACCACAACCATGACCACCACACACCACAACCATGACCACCACACACCACAACCATCACCACCACACACCACAACCATCACCACCACACACCTCAACCATCACCACCACACACCACAACCATCACCACAACCATCACCACCACACACCACAACCATGACCACCACACACCACAACCATGACCACCACACACCACAACCATGACCACCACACACCCCAACCATCACTACCACACACCACACACCACAACCATCACTACCACACACCACAACCATGACCACCACACACCACAACCATGACCACCACACACCACAACCATGACCACCACACACCACAGCCATCACCACCACACACCACAACCATGACCACCACACACCACAACCATCACCACCACACACCCCAACCATCACTACCACACACCACAACCATGACCACCTCACACCACAACCATCACCACCACACACCACAACCATCACCACCTCACACCACAACCATCACCAACACACACCACAACCATCACCACCACACACCACAACCATGACCACCACACACCACAACCATCACCACCACACACCACAACCATGACCACCACACAACTCAACCATCACCACCACACACCACAACCATCACCACCACACACCACAACCATCATCACCACACACCACAACCATGACCACCACACACCACAACCATGACCACCACACACCACAACCATGACCACCACACACCACAACCATGACCACCACACACCACAACCATCACCACCACACACCACAACCATCACCACCACACACCACAACCATCACCACCACACACCACAACCATGACCACCACACACCACAACCATCACCACCACACACCACAACCATGACCACCACACACCACAACCATCACCACCACACACCACAACCATCACCACCACACACCACAACCATCACCACCACACAC
>NC_092296.1:14089008-14091508 GCF_036320965.1 Panulirus ornatus
CTTCTCCTCCTCCACCTCCTCCTCCTCCTCCACCTCCTCCTCCACCTCCTCCTCCACCTCCTCCTTCTCCTACTCCTCCTCCTCCTCCTCAACCTCCTCCTCCTCCACCTCCTCCTCCTCCACCACCTTCTCCTCCTCCACCTCCTCCTCCTCCTCTTCCACCTCCTCCTCCTCCTTCTCCTACTCCACCTCCTCCTCCACTTCCTCCTCAACCTCCACCTCCTCCTCCACCTCTCCTACTCCTCCATCCCCTCCTCCACCTCCAACTCCACCTCCTCCGCCTCCCTCCTCCTCCTCCACCTCCTCCTCCTCCATCCTTGACCTATATTTCCAGTACAAATTCTGGAAGTGTTAACGTGACTGCCTCCAGTTCCAGAGCCTCTGGTACGTCGTGGAAACACCCATACCAACACACTGTATTCTCTTCACAGTATTGACCTTCCCCTTCTCACACACTTCAACAAACTTCACTTTATGTTTATATTCAGTGACTCTACCTGTCAAATCTCTCACGACGTTGCGTGTGTGTGTGTGTGTGTGTGTGTGTGTGTGTGTGTGTGTGTGTGTGTGTGTATGTGTCTGTGTGTGTGTGTAAGCTGGGAGCTGGTTTACTCTAGCGCACATACAATTTAATACTACAGCATATTTAGAAAATTAGAGAACATAAGAAAGAATATTGATAACTCTAAATATGTTATAGTATTCAATTTTATATATATATATATATATATATATATATATATATATATATATATATATATATATATATATATATATATATATATATATATATATATATATATATGTATATATATATATATATATTATCCCTGGGGATAGGGGAGAAAGAATACTTCCCACGTATTCCCTGCGTGTCGTAGAAGGCGACTAAAAGGGGAGGGAGCGGGTGGCTGGAAATCCTCCCCTCTCGTTTTTTTCAATTTTCCAAAAGAAGGAACAGAGAAGGGGGCCAGGTGAGGATATTCCCTCTAAGGCCCAGTCCTCTGTTCTTAACGCTACCTCGCAAACGCGGGAAATGGCGAATCGTATGAAAAAAAAAATATATATATATATATATCTTTTTTTCTTTCGTACTATTCGCCATTTCCCACGTCAGAGAGGTAGCGTTAAGAACAGAGGAATGGGCCTTTGAGGGAATATCCTCACCTGGCCCCCTTCTCTGTTCCTTCTTTTGGAAAATTGAAAAAAACGAGAGGGGAGGATTTCCAGCCACCCGCTCCCTCCCCTTTTAGTCGCCTTCTACGACACGCAGGGAATACGTGGGAAGTATTCTTTCTCCCCTATCCCCAGGGATGATATATATATATATATATATATATATATATATATATATATATATATATATATATATATATATATATATATATATATATATATATGTTTTTACCTCCCTCCCATTAGCCCCCTTCACTGAAGTTCCCATTTGTTCCCTCGTCTTACGCACTTTATTTACCTCCTTCCAAAACATCTTTTTATTCTCCCTAAAATTTAATGATACTCTCACCCCAACTCTCATTTGCCCTTTTTTCACCTCTTGCACCTTTCTCTTGACCTCCTGCCTCTTTCTTTTATACGTCTCCCAGTCATTTGCACTATTTCCCTGCAAAAAATTGTCCAAATGCCTAGCTCTTCTCTTTCACTAATAATCTTACTTCTTCATCCCACCACTTACTACCCTTTCTAATCTGCCCACCTCCCACGCTTCTCATGCCACAAGCAGCTTTTGCGCAAGCCATCACTGCTACCCTAAATACATCTCATTCCTCCACCACTCCCCTTACGTCATCTGTTCTCACCTTTTTCCATTCTGCTCTCAGTCTCTCTTGGTTTTTCCTCACACAAGTCTCCTTCCCAAGTTCACTTGCTCTCACCACTCTCTTCACCCCAACATTCACTCTTCTTTTCTGAAAACCTCTACAAATCTTCACCTTCGTCTCCACAAGATAATGATCAGACATCCCTCCAGTTGCGCCTCTCAGCACATTAACATCAAAAAGTCTCTCTTTCACGCGCCTATCAATTAACACGTAATCCAATAACGCTTTCTGGCCATCTCTCCTACTTACATACTTACATACTTGTTTGAAATAACAAGTAGTGGTGATGTGAGGAGATGGGGTGAGTATTTTGAAGGTTTGTTGAATGTGTTTGATGATAGAGTGGCAGATATAGGGTGCTTTGCTCGAGGTGGTGTGCGAAGTGAGAGAGTCAGGAAGAATGGTTTGGTAAACAGACAAGAGGTAGTAAAAGGATTGCGGAAGATGAAAGCTGGCAAGGCGGCGGGTTTGGATGGTATTGCAGTGGAATTTATTAAAAAAGGGGGTGACTGTATTGTTGACTGGTTGGTAAGGTTATTTAATGTATGTATGACTCATGGTGAGGTGCCTGAGGATTTGCGGAATGCGTGCATAGTGCCATTGTACAAAGGCAAAGGGATAAAGATGAGTGTTCAAATTACAGAGGTATAAGTTTGTTGAGT
>NC_092296.1:14096508-14144008 GCF_036320965.1 Panulirus ornatus
AAAGCAAACACCTGATTCACACATCCTCTACCACTTCTGAAACCACACTGCTCTTCCCCAATCTGATGCTCTGTACATGCCTTCACCCTCTCAATCAATACCCTCCCATATAATTTACCAGGAATACTCAACAAACTTATACCTCTGTAATTTGAGCACTCACTCTTATCCCCTTTGCCTTTGTACAATGGCACTATGCACGCATTCCGCCAATCCTCAGGCACCTCACCATGAGTCATACATACATTAAATAACCTTACCAACCAGTCAACAATACAGTCACCCCCTTTTTTAATAAATTCCACTGCAATACCATCCAAACCTGCTGCCTTGCCGGCTTTCATCTTCCGCAAAGCTTTCACTACCTCTTCTCTGTTTACCAAATCATTTTCCCTAACCCTCTCACTTTGCACACCACCTCGACCAAAACACCCTATATCTGCCACTCTATCATCAAACACATTCAACAAACCTTCAAAATACTCACTCCATCTCCTTCTCACATCACCACTACTTGTTATCACCTCCCCATTTGCATTTATGGATCTGGAGAAGGCATATGATAAGAGTTGATAGAGATGCTCTGTGGAAGGTATTAAGAATATATGGTGTGGGAGGAAAGTTGTCAGAAGCAGTGAAAAGTTTTTATCGAGGATGTAAGGCATGTGTACGTGTAGGAAGAGAGGAAAGTGATTGGTTCTCAGTGAATGTAGGTTTGCGGCAGGGGTGTGTGATGTCTCCATGGTTGTTTAATTTGTTTATGGATGGGGTTGTTAGGGAGGTAAATGCAAGAGTTTTGGAAAGAGGGGCAAGTATGAAGTCTGTTGGGGATGAGAGAGCTTGGGAAGTGAGTCAGTTGTTGTTCGCTGATGATACAGCGCTGGTGGCTGATTCATGTGAGAAACTGCAGAAGCTGGTGACTGAGTTTGGTAAAGTGTGTGGAAAAAGAAAGTTAAGAGTAAATGTGAATAAGAGCAAGGTTATTATGTACAGTAGGGTTGAGGGTCAAGTCAATTGGGAGGTGAGTTTGAATGGAGAAAAACTGGAGGAAGTGAAGTGTTTTAGATATCTGGGAGTGGATCTGGCAGCGGATGGAACCATGGAAGCGGAAGTGGATCATAGGGTGGGGGAGGGGGCGAAAATTCTGGGGGCCTTGAAGAATGTGTGGAAGTCGAGAACATTATCTCGGAAAGCAAAAATGGGTATGTTTGAAGGAATAGTGGTTCCAACAATGTTGTATGGTTGCGAGGCGTGGGCTATGGATAGAGTTGTGCGCAGGAGGATGGATGTGCTGGAAATGAGATGTTTGAGGACAATGTGTGGTGTGAGGTGGTTTGATCGAGTAAGTAACGTAAGGGTAAGAGAGATGTGTGGAAATAAAAAAAAGCGTGGTTGAGAGAGCAAAAGAGGGTGTTTTGAAGTGGTTTGGGCACATGGAGAGAATGAGTGAGGAAAGATTGACCAAGAGGATATATGTGTCGGAGGTGGAGGGAACGAGGAGAAGAGGGAGACCAAATTGGAGATGGAAAGATGGAGTGAAAAAGATTTTGTGTGATCGGGGCCTGAACATGCAGGAGGGTGAAAGGAGGGCAAGGAATAGAGTGAATTGGAGCGATGTGGTATACCGGGGTTGACGTGCTGTCAGTGGATTGAATCAAGGCATGTGAAGCGTCTGGGGTAAACCATGGAAAGCTGTGTAGGTATGTATATTTGTGTGTGTGGTCGTATGTATATACATGTGTATGGGGGGGGGGGGGTTGAGCCATTTCTTTCGTCTGTTTCCTTGCGCTACCTCGCAAACGCGGGAGACAGCGACAAAGTATAATAATAATAAAAAAAAAAATAATATATATATATATATATATATATATATATATATATATATATATATATATATATATATATATATATAGTCTTACCATACGTGATCGCCGTTTCCCGCATCAGCGAGAAGCGCCAGGACACAGATGAAGGTAAAGGGGAACAGCAGAATATGGTTAGAAATGTGGTCAACGTGTGTGTGTGTGTGTGTGTGTGTGTGTGTGTGTGTGTGTGTGTGTGTGTGTGTGTGTGTGAGGCAACAGCATCTGCCCCTCTGGCCAGCTTTTCCGGTGATGAAAGAACACACACACACACACACACACACACACACACAGTGTACCCCACATGTATGCGTGCCGCTACGCATGCATGAGGAGGAGAGAGCCACCGTACATCCTGGGGCCACAAGTGATGGTGCTTTCATCCTGCATTCAGGATATTAAAACCTTTGCTCATCCCATCCCGCGGGAACAGAGGACGCTAAAGACACACTCTGCGTCATGCAGGACCCAACAGCCTAGTGGTACACACACACACACACACACCTCCTTCTCCCTCGCCTCTGTACCATGGAAACTGGAAACACTGGAAAGGCCCTTCCTGGAAATCATGGCCACAAGCCATACTGACGTACGCGCTGCCACACCATTCTTGATGTAACGAGGAAAATATAAAGGAAGGAAAGATCTTTTGTTACGTGAAGTTAGTGAAGGAAATATAAAGGAAGGAAAGATCTTTTGTTACGTGAAGTTAGTGAAGGAAATATAAAGGAAGGAAAGATCTTTTGTTATGTGAAGTTAGTGAAGGAAATATAAAGGAAGGAAAGATCTTTTGTTAAGTGAAGTTAGTGAAGAAAATATACAGGAAGGAAAGATCTTTTGTTATGTGAAGAAAAGAATTTGTTCCGTAAATTCTTGTCAATTAATAAGACTCTCACAAACTATCCAAAAATAATTCTTGACAAGTGTGGAGTCAACACTGACTACAATCTCTTTATCCCCAGACCATGACTGTACATCATCCCAGACCATGACTGTACAACATCCCAGACCATGACTGTACAACATCCCAGACCATGACTGTACAACATCCTGGTCTATGACTGTACACAGTGTACAACATCCCAGACCATGACTGTACAACATCCTGGTCTATGGCTGTACACATTGTACAACATCCCAGACCATGACTGTACAACATCCTGGTCTATGACTGTACACACTGTACAACATCCCGGACCATGACGGTTCAACATCCTGGTCTATGACTGCACACAGTGTACAACATCCCAGACCATGACTGTACAACATCCTGGTCTATGACTGTACACACTGTACAACATCCCAGACCATGACTGTACAACATCCTGGTCTATGACTGTACACATTGTACAACATCCCAGACCATGACTGTACAACATCCCAGACTATGACTGTACAACATCCCAGACCATGACTGTACAACATCCCAGACCATGACTGTACAACATCCTGGTCTATGACTGTACACACTGTACAACATCCCTGACCATGACTGTACAACATCCTGGTCTATGACTGTACACATTGTACAACATCCCAGACCATGACTGTACAACATCCTGGTCTATGACTGTACACACTGTACAACATCCCAGACCCTGACTGTACAACATCCTGGTCTATGACTGTACACACTGTACAACATCCCAGACCCTGACTGTACAACATCCTGGTCTATGACTGTACACATTGTACAACATCCCAGACCCTGACTGTACAACATCCTGGTCTATGACTGTACACATTGTACAACATCCCAGACCATGACTGTACAACATCCTGGTCTATGACTGTACACATTGTACAACATCCCAGACCATGACTGTACAACATCCTGGTCTATGACTGTACACACTGTACAACATCCCGGACCATGACGGTACAACATCCTGGTCTATGACTGTACACACTGTACAACATCCCGGACCCTGACTGTACAACATCCTGGTCTATGACTGTACACATTGTACAACATCCCAGACCATGACTGTACAACATCCTGGTCTATGACTGTACACATTGCACAACATCCCAGACCATGACTGTACAACATCCTGGTCTATGACTGTACACACTGTACAACATCCCAGACCATGACTGTACAACATCCTGGTCTATGACTGTACACATTGTACAACATCCCAGACCATGACTGTACAACATCCTGGTCTATGACTGTACACACTGTACAACATCCCGGACCATGACGGTACAACATCCTGGTCTATGACTGTACACACTGTACAACATCCCGGACCCTGACTGTACAACATCCTGGTCTATGACTGTACACATTGTACAACATCCCAGACCATGACTGTACAACATCCTGGTCTATGACTGTACACATTGTACAACATCCCAGACCATGACTGTACAACATCCTGGTCTATGACTGTACACACTGTACAACATCCCAGACCATGACTGTACAACATCCTGGTCTATGACTGTACACACTGTACAACATCCCAGACCATGACTGTACAACATCCTGGTCTATGACTGTACACACTGTACAACATCCCAAACCATGACTGTACAACATCCTGGACCGTGACTGTGCACACAACATCCTGGACCAAGACTGCTTATCATCCTGACCCGTGTGTGTACAACACTGTACAACACCGTGTGTGCATTACACGGCTTCAGTGTACAGAAGACAACCGACCTCTATAGTTGAATCTTACGGGAAAACCTTGTTATAGAATGATTATAATACAGACATACTGCCACTCCATCTCTCATTTCCTTCATATTTGGTACATTCCCTCATCCTCAGTAACCAACTTCTACAGTTTCTCACTCGAATCTGCCACCAGTGCCGCGTCTCTCAACCTCAATAACCAACTTCTACAGTTTCTCACTCGAATCTGCCACCAGTGCCGCGTCATCAGCAAACAGCAACTACCTTACCTCCAATCTCCTCCCTTTTACATCCCAACCCCTGATAAGACCAAAGACCCATCCTTTTCTCCTCCAGGACTCCCGTGTTTATCTCCCTCACTAACTCATCCACTAACAGGTTAAACGGCTTAGTGTGACATAACACTCTCTTACCGCACACCCGCCAGTACCTAGAACCACTCATCCTCCTCTCTTAGTACTCGCACGCACGCCTTAGTGTCTTGACAGACACCACGGTAAGTTCTGTGGCTTTGGAGAAGGGGCTCTAATTTCGGTGTCAGAGAATGGATGTGAGCAAATGAGTGCCGTTCCTTCATCGATACCTGTCGCTACCTCAGATATATATATATATATATATATATATATATATATATATATATATATATATATATATATATATATATATATATATATATATATATATTATCCCTGGGGATAGGGGATTAAGAATACTTCCCACGTATTCCCTGCGTGTCGTAGAAGGCGACTAAAAAGGGGAGGGAGCGGGGGGCTGGAAATCCTCCCCTCTCATTTCTTTTTTTTTTTTCTAATTTTCCAAAAGAAGGAACAGAGAAGGGGGCCAGGTGAGGATATTCCCTCAAAGGCCCAGTCCTCTGTTCTTAACGCTACCTCGCTAACGTAGGAAATGGCGAATAGTATGAAAGAAAAGAAAAGAAAGATATATATATATTTATATATATATATATATATATATATATATATATATATATATATATATATATATATATATATATATATATATTGTATTTTAACTTTCTAAAAGGGGAAACAGAAGAAGGAGTCACGCGGGGAGTGCTCATCCTCCTCGAAGGCTCAGATTGGGGTGTCTAAATGTGTGTGGATGTAAACAAGATGAGAAAATAGGAGAGACAGGTATTATGTTTGAGAAAAGGAACCTGGATGTTTTGGCTCTGAGTGAAACGAAGCTCAAGGGTAAAGGGGAAGAGTGCTTTGGGAATGTCTTGGGAGTAAAGTCAGCGGTTAGTGAGAGGACAAGAGCATGGGAAGGAGTAGCACTACTCCTGAAACAGGAGTGGTGGGAGTGTGTGATAAGAGTGTAAGAAAGTAAATTCTAGATTGATATGGGTAAAACTGAAAGTGGAAGGAGAGAGATGGGTGATTATTGGTGCATATGCACCTGGGCATGAGAAGAAAGATCATGAGAGGCAAGTGGTTTGGGAGCAGCTGAGTGAGTGTGTTAGTGGTTTTGATGCACGAGACCTTAAAGTGATGGGTGATTTGAATGCAAAGGTAAGTAATGTGGCAGTTGAGGGAATAATTGGTGTACATGGGGTGTTCAGTGTTGTAAATGGAAATGTTGAAGAGCTTGTAGATTTATGTGCTGAAAGAGGACTGGTGATTGGGAATTCCTGGTTTAAAAAGAGAGATATACATAAGTATACTTACGTAAGCAGGAGAGATGGCCAGAGAGCGTTATTGGATTACGTGTTAATTGACAGGCACGCGAAAGAGAGACTTTTGGATGTTAATGTGCTGAGAGGTGCAACTGGAGGGATGTCTGATCATTATCTTGTAGAGGCGAAGGTAAAGATTTGTAGAGGTTTTCAGAAAAGAAGAGAGTATGTTGGGGTGAAAAGAGCGTTGAAAGTAAGTGAGCTTGGGAAGGGGACTTGTGTGAGGAAGCACCAGGAGAGACTAAGGACGTAAGGGGAGTGGGGGAGGAATGGGATGTATTTAGGGAAGCAGTGATGACTTGCGCAAAAGATGCTTGTGGCATAAGAAGCGTGGGAGGTGGGCAGATTAGAAAGGGTAGTGAGTGGTGGGATGAAGAAGAAAGATTATTAGTGAAAGAGAGGAGAGAGGCATTTGGACGATGTTTTCAAGGAAATAATGCAAGTGACTTGCATATGTATAAAAGAAAGAGGCAAGAGGTCAAGAGCAAGGTACAAGAGGTGAAAAAGAGGGCAAATGAGAGTTGGGGTGAGAGAGTATCATTAAATTTTAGGGAGAATAAAAAGGTGTTCTGGAAGGAGGTAAATAAAGAGCGTAAGACAAGGAAACAAATGGGAACATCAGTGAAGAGGGCTAATGGGGAGGTGATAACAAGTAGTGGCGATGTGAGAAGATGGAGTGAGTATTTTGAAGGTTTGTTGAATGTGTCTGATGATAGAGTGGCAGATATAGGGTGTTTTGCTCGAGGTGGTATGCAAAGTGAGAGGGTTAGGGAAAATGATTTGGTGAACAGAGAAGAGGTAGTAAAAGCTTTACGGAAGATGAAAGCCGGTAAGGCAGCGGGTTTGGATGGTATTGCAGTAGAATTTATTAAAAAAGGGGATGTCTGTATTGTTGACTGGTTGGTAAGGTTATTTAATGTATGTATGTCTCATGGTGAGGTGCCTGAGGATTGGCGGAATGCTTGCATAGTGCCATTGTGCAAAGGCAAAAGGGATAAGAGTGCGTGCTTAAATTACAGAGGTATAAGTTTGTTGAGTATTCCTGGGAAAATATATGGGAGGGTATTGATTGAGAGGGTGAAGGCATGTACAGAGCATCAGATTGGGGAGGGGCAGTGTGGTTTCAGAAGTGGTAGAGGATGTGTGGATCAGGTGTTTGCTTTGAAGAATGTATGTGAAAAGAACTTAGAAAAGCAAATGGATTTGTATGTAGCATTTATGGATCTGGAGAAGGCATATGATAGAGTTGATAGAGATGCTCTGTGGAAGGTATTAAGAATATATAGTGTGGGAGGCAAGTTGTTAGAAGCAGTGAAAAGTTTTTATCGAGGATATAAGGCATGTGCACGTGTAGGAAGAGATGAAAGTGATTGGTTCTCAGTGAATGTAGGTTTGCAGCAGGGGTGTGTGATGTCTCCATGGTTGTTTAAATTTGTTTATGGATGGAGTTATTAGGGAGGTGAATGCAAGAGTTTTGGAAAGAGGGGCAAGTATGCAGTCTGTTGTGGATGAGAGAGCTTGGGAAATGAGTCAGCTGTTCGCTGATAATACAGCGCTGGTGGCTGATTCGTGTGAGAAACTGTAGAAGCTGGTGACTGAGTTTGGTGGAGTGTGTGAAAGAAGAAAGCTGATAGTAAATGTGAATAAGAGCAAGGTTATTAGGTACAGTAGGGTTGAGGGACAAATCAATTGGGAGGTAAGTTAGAATGGAGAAAAACTGGAGGAAGTGAAGTGTTCTAGATATCTGGGAGTGGATTTGGCAACGGATGGAACCATGGAAGCGGAAGTGAATCATGGGGTGGGGGAAGGGCCGAGAGTTCTGGGAGCGTTGAAAAATGTGTGGAAGTCGAGAACATTATCTTGGAAAGCAAAGATGGGCATGTTTGAAGGAATAATGGTTCCAACAATGTTTTTCGGTTGCGAGGCGTGGGCTATGGATAGAGTTGTGCGCATGAGGGTGGATGTGCTGGAAATGAGATGTATGAGGACAATATGTGGTGTAAGATGGTTTGATCGAGTAAGTAATAACAGGGTAAGAGAGATGTGTGGTAATAAAAAGAGTGTGGTTGAGAGAGCAGAAGAGGGTGTTTTGAAATGGTTTGGTCACATGGAGAGAATGAGTGAGGAAAGATTGACCAAGTGGATATATGTGTCAGAGGTGGAGGGTACGAGGAGAAGCGGGAGACCAAATTGGAGGTGGAAAGATGGAGAGAAAAAGATTTTGTGTGATCGGGGCCTGAACTTGCAGGAGGGTGAAAAGCGTGCAATGAATAGAGTGAATTGGAACGATGTGGTATATTGGGGTCGAAGTGCTGTCAATGGATTGAACCAGGGCATGTGAAGCGTCTGGGGTACACCATGGAAAGTTCTGTGGGGCCTGGATGTGGAAAGGGAGGTGTGGTTTCGGTGCATTATTACATGACAGCTAGAGACTAAGTGCGAACGAATGTGGCCTTTGTTGTCTTTTCCTAGCACCACCTTGCGCACATGAGGGGGGGGAGGGGGTTATTATTTCATGTGTGGCGAGGTGGCGATGGGAATGAATAAAGGCAGACATTATGAATTATGTACATGTGTATATATGTATACGTCTGTGTGTGTATATATATGTATACGTTGAGATGTATAGGTATGTATAT
The DNA here is from genome assembly GCF_036320965.1 of Panulirus ornatus. Taxonomy (NCBI): domain Eukaryota; kingdom Metazoa; phylum Arthropoda; class Malacostraca; order Decapoda; family Palinuridae; genus Panulirus; species Panulirus ornatus. Next base: position 14,105,356 of record NC_092296.1, read on the forward strand.
TTGTGTGTGTGGACGTGTATGTATATACATGTGTGTGTGGGTGGGTTGGGCCATTTCTTTCGTCTGTTTCCTTGCGCTCCCTCGCTAACGCGAGAGACAGCGACAAAGCAAAATAAATAAATAATATATATATATATATATATATATATATATATATATATATATATATATATATATATATATATATATATATATATATATATATATACATATATATATATATATATATATATATATATATATATATATATATATATATATATATTATACACATTACTGAGACAATCATATTATTGGCAGTCAGTAGATGACATTAAGATTAAAACCTGGCATCCCCCTCACGTCAGTATACACAACTCGAGCATAACAAGCGACAAACTTAAAGTTAAGTCAAATATTTGACGACCTAAGACTGCTTGGAAGTCTGCACGAGAAGAGCAGGAATTTAATAAGAGCGGAGAAAAAAATAAATAAAAATCAAGATAAAGGAAAAGAAAAAACAAAAAATATTTGAAAGGACAAAATTAATGTTTACCTTTCTTTCTCTCTCTCTCCTCACCAAGTTCCGCTACCGGGTAGCAATCTGTATTTTAAACGCCTGCCAGTTCTCAGACCTGTAGGACTCTATCTAGGCTCATATACTGATATATACCAAAGGTAATGTGTTGCGTTTACAGGTAGGTACGAATATATCTTGGCTCATATACCGATGTATACCAAATTCAATGTGTTGCGTGTATAGGTCGCTACGAGTATATCTTGGCTCATATAACGATATATACCAAAGGTAATGTGTTACCTGTATAGGTCGGTACAGATATGATGAATCTACGAGAGGAGGTGTCGACCAGATATGTTCCACCAGCAGCCAGCAAGCCTGACTGACCCACGACTGGGTCGTCTGGTAACAGAAATGAATTTAAGTTGACAAGAAAATGTCATTACGGTCACCAGTTTTTAAGCTATCACCAACTCCCCGCTGCTGCACATTAGCCCTACAGTGTCCCCGTTACTGCTGTCGTTTATATAGTTTATTTCTGCCGTTTTCCTCAGAGTAAACACGAATTTATAAAACATTTGTGTAAACGACTGTAAACTGCTGTTGATGGAGAAAAGATGGAGGCTGGTCCATCACCAACCAAAGAGATAGATCGGCCAGAGAGGAAGCTAGATATGAAGGAGCAAAGTGAGGGAAGGAAGCCAAAACAGGGGAGCTTAGAGATGAGACCCCGATGCCACACTCTGTCCAAAGCCTTAGATATGTCAAGGGCAACTACATATGACATCCCAGAATCTTCAGAGATAATGACCAAACGTTAGTAAGATGGGAAAGAATATCACCAGTGGATCTTGCCTTATGGAAGCCATACTGGTGATCAGAGAGAAGACTGTGATTTTTGTGGTGTTTAAGGATATGGGAGTTGAGGAGGGATTCAAAGACTTTAGAATGGTAGAGGTCAAAGCAACAGGACGATAGTTAGAGAGATTGGAACAGTCACCCTTCTTAGGGATGGGATGTATCAATGTATGTTTCCAAGGGGAAGGAAAAGTTTTGAAGCAGAAACGGAATAGACGAGCAAGCACAGGTGCAAGTACAGAGGCACACTCTTCCAATCCACGGGGATGGATGTCATCTGGACCATAAACCTTGCTTGTGTCCAGCCAGAGAGAAGCGCTTTTCCGACCGTCCGACCAGAGATGACGGGAAGAGGCAAAGGATTAGTAAGGAGAGCATCAGAGGATGAAGGAATGTTGGAGTCATCCATGGTGGAACTTGAGGAGAAACGGGAATGAAAAAGAGTTGCTTTGACTCTACGGGAGAGAGAGCTGTAGTACCGTCAGAACGGAAAACTGAGGGATAGTTAGAGCAACAGAAGTAGTTAGCGACGCCCTTAGCTACAAGGAGACACCATCAGTGGATGACGAGGTGAGATCGTACGTCTCAGAATACAGGAACGTTTTACCTCACGGATGACGTGCTACACTGTACTACAACGATACTGAGGCACGTGATAATGTAGACTACACTGTACTACAACGATACTGAGGCACGTGATAATGTAGACTACACTGTACTACAACGATACTGAGGCACGTGATAATGTAGACTACACTGTACTACAACGATACTGAGGCACGTGATAATGTAGACTACACTGTACTACAACGATACTGAGGCACGTGATAATGTAGACTACACTGTACTACTACTGAGGCATGTGATAATGTAGACTACACTGTACTACTACTGAGGCATGTGATAATGTAGACTACACTGTACTACTACTGAGGCATGTGATAATGTAGACTACACTGTACTACTACTGAGGCATGTGTTAACGTAAACCACAAGTGCTCACAGAAGCAGTAGCCCAACACAGCAAGTAAACCAGAATCTAGAAAGACAGTAACGCAAGTTTCTAACAGATATATAAATCCAGCGTAACCACGCGTAATGTGTGTTTCTAACATATATATAAATCCAGCGTAACCACGCGTAATGTGTGTTTCTAACATATATATAAATCCAGCGTAACCACGCGTAATGTGTGTTTCTAACATATATATAAATCCAGCGTAACCACACGTAATGTGTGTTTCTAACATATATATAAATCCAGCGTAACCACACGTAATGTGTGTTTCTAACAGATATATAAATCCAGCGTAACCACACGTAATGTGTGTTTCTAACATATATATAAATCCAGCGTAACCACACGTAATGTGTGTTTCTAACAGATATATAAATCCAGCGTAACCACGCGTAATGTGCCATACTTCCGTTGTCTGCGTCATGCGGTAACAGTACGGGTTCTGTTTCTGTTCTGTTTACAGTCGCGATAACAGACGTTGACGGAGAGGTGAGAGAACGTACAGCCGGGGACTTGAACGTACACTCTGAAGTTATAACAACACCACCGCCACCAGACACATTATGATAACGTTATCAACACATCAAACTATGGCAACCAGGAAATAATATACACATTCTTGGAGCGTAAACTTATCTATTGTCATGAATCGACACGATAGATAACCAGGAAATAATATACACATTCCTGGAGCGTAAACTTATCTATTGTCATGAATCGACACGATAGATAACCAGGAAATAATATACACATTCCTGGAGCGTAAACTTATCTATTGTCATGAATCGACACGATAGATACATAGTAATAATCAGAGCTTAAACGACACAGAGAGACACATCTCACTCAGTGATCCAGTTCTGATATGGTCATGATCGATGGCCAACGATACGATGTGTTTACAAGAAATCGATCGTAAGTTGGCCAGCAACTGTGTTGAGATCTCGTCTGGGTCTACTAAATACGGTCCACACACACACACCCCCCCAAGGTGGGCCCCCCCCTCCTCCACCACCACAAGGGCCCCACCTCCCTCCTCCTCCTCCACCTCACCACCACAAGGGCCCCACCTCCCTCCTCCTCCTCCACCTCACCACCACAAGGGCCCCACCTCCCTCCTCCTCCTCCACCTCACCACCACAAGGGCCCCACCTCCCTCCTCCTCCTCCACCTCACCACCACAAGGGCCCCACCTCCCTCCTCCTCCTCCACCTCACCACCACAAGGGCCCCACCTCCCTCCTCCTCCTCCACCTCACCACCACAAGGGCCCCACCTCCCTCCTCCTCCTCCACCTCACCACCACAAGGGCCCCACCTCCCTCCTCCTCCTCCACCTCACCACCACAAGGGCCCCATCTCCCTCCTCCTCCTCCACCTCACCACCACAAGGGCTGGTGGAGATGTTGCACTTTCGCCCTCATTGTAAACCTTGCGGGGGGGTGTCCCCCTCCCCCCTCCCTCCTCATGTGGGGGGGGGGGTGCCTCTCATGGCCACCCAGAGTAAACAGTTTACCTCGTGACCTGGTCGGTTGTGTGGCTACCAGCCGACCTGGGCTACACCTGGTACTGGTAGCCACACGTCACCCTGGTACTGGTAGCCACACGTCATCCTGGTACTGGTAGCCACACTTCATCCTGGTACTGGTAGCCACACGTCATCCTGGTACTGGTAGCCACACGTCATCCTGGTACTGGTAGCCACACGTCATCCTGGTACTGGTAGCCACACGTCACCCTGGTACTGGTAGCCACACGTCACCCTGGTACTGGTAGCCACACGTCATCCTGGTACTGGTAGCCACACGTCATCCTGGTACTGGTAGCCACACGTCACCCTGGTACTGGTAGCCACACGTCATCCTGGTACTGGTAGCCACACGTCATCCTGGTACTGGCAGCCACACGGCATCCTGTTACTGGTAGCCACACGTCATCCTGGTACTGGTAGCCACACGTCACCCTGGTACTGGTAGCCACACGTCATCCTGGTACTGGTAGCCACACGTCATCCTGGTACTGGTAGCCACACGTCACCCTGGTACTGGTAGCCACACGTCATCCTGGTACTGGTAGCCACACGTCACCCTGGTACTGGTAGCCACACGTCATCCTGGTACTGGTAGCCACACGTCATCCTGGTACTGGTAGCCACACGTCATCCTGGTACTGGTAGCCACACGTCATCCTGGTACTGGTAGCCACACGTCACCCTGGTACTGGTAGCCACACGTCACCCTGGTACTGGTAGCCACACGTCACCCTGGTACTGGTAGCCACACGTCATCCTGGTACTGGTAGCCACACGTCATCCTGGTACTGGTAGCCACACGTCACCCTGGTACTGGTACCCACACGTCATCCTGGTACTGGTAGCCACACGTCACCCTGGTACTGGTAGCCACACGTCATCCTGGTACTGGTAGCCACACGTCATCCTGGTACTGGTAGCCACACGTCATCCTGGTACTGGTAGCCGGTATCAACACGTCTGTGCCAGGTACCAGGGAGTGGAGCAAGAAACACCGGGGGAGTGAGTTCCTAGTACTAGGCACCAGGTACCAGGAAACCAAAGCCAGATACAAGGTACAAGGACGAGATACAAGTAAACAGGTACTAGATACGACAAACTGGCGCTAGATAACAGGTTGTGAGATTTACATACCCAGTACTAGGTACTAGGTTCCAAGTTGTGAAATGGCTCCAGACTCACCTACTAGGTACTAGGTATATGATAAATCCATATACCAGGTATCTATATCCTAATACCAGGTACCTATACCATGACAACAGGTACCTAAACCACTCAAATACCTAAACCGTAACACCACGTACCTAAACCATAACACCACGTACCTAAACCATAACACCACGTACCTAAACCATAACACCACGTACCTAAACCACAACACCACGTACCTAAACCATAACACCACGTACCTAAACCATAACACCACGTACCTAAACCACGACACCACGTACCTAAACCATAACACCACGTACCTAAACCATAACACCACGTACCTAAACAACGACACCACGTACCTAAACCATAACACCACGTACCTAAACCACAACACCACGTACCAAAACCACAACACCACGTACCTAAACCACAACACCACGTACCTAAACCACGACACCACGTACCTAAACCACAACACCACGTACCTAAACCATAACACCACGTACCTAAACCACAACACCACGTACCTAAACCACAACACCTTGTACCTAAACCACAGCACCACGTACCTAAACCACAACACCTTGTTCATAAACCATAACATCTTCCATTTAAAACATCACACTTGCACTCAACACACCAAAGACTAACAATATACGTCACACTGTCACCCGCGTTACAATATACGTCACACTGTCACCCGCGTTACAATATACGTCACACTGTCACCCGCGTTACAATATGTCACACTGTCACCCGCGTTACAATATACGACACACTGTCACCCGCGTTACAATATACGACACGCTGTCACCCTCGTTACAATATGTCACACTGTCACCCGCGTTACAATATACGACACACTGTCACCCGCGTTACAATATACGTCACACTGTCACCCGCGTTACAATATACGTCACACTGTCACCCGCGTTACAATATACGACAAACTGTCACTCGCGTTACAATATACGACACACTGTCACCCTCGTTACATATACGACACACTGTCACCCTCGTTACATTATACGTCACACTGTCACCCGCGTACAATATACGTCACACTGTCACCCTCGTTACAATATACGTCACACTGTCACCGCGTTACAATATACGGACACACTGTCACCCTCGTTACACTATACGACACACTGTCACCCGCGTTACAATATACGACACACTGTCACCCGCGTTACAATATACGACACACTGTCACCCGCGTTACAATATACGTCACACTGTCACCCGCGTTACAATATACGACACATATCACCCGCGTTACAATATACGACACACTGTCACCCTCGTTACAATATACGACACACTGTCACACGCGTTACAATATACGACACACTGTCACTCGCGTTACAATATACGACACACTGTCACCCCCTCGTTACATATACGCACATGTCACCCCGCGTTCAATATACGACACACTGTCACCCGCGTTACAATATACGACACACTGTCACCCTCGTTACAATATACGAACACTGTCACCCGTCGTACAATATACGACACAGTCACCCGCGTTAAACCGACCACTCACCCTAAACGACACACTGTCACTCGCGTTACAATATACGACACACTGTCACCCGCGTTACAATATACGTCACACTGTCACCCGCGTTACAATATACGACACACTGTCACTCGCGTTACAATATACGACACACTGTCACCCTCGTTACAATATACGACACACTGTCACCCTCGTTACAATATACGTCACACTGTCACCCGCGTTACAATATACGTCACACTCACCCTCGTTACAATATACGTCACACTGTCACCCGCGTTACAATATACGACACACTGTCACCCTCGTTACAATATACGACACACTGTCACCCGCGTTACAATATACGACACACTGTCACCCGCGTTACAATATACGACACACTGTCACCCGCGTTACAATATACGTCACACTGTCACCCGCATTACAATATACGACACATGTCACCCGCGTTACAATATACGACACACTGTCACCCTCGTTACAATATACGACACACTGTCACACGCGTTACAATATACGTCACACTGTCACCCGCGTTACAATATACGACACACTGTCACCCGCGTTACAATATACGTCACACTGTCACTCGCGTTACAATATACGACACACTGTCACTCGCGTTACAATATACGACACACTGTCACACGCGTTACAATATACGTCACCCTGTCACCCGCGTTACAATATACGTCACACTGTCACTCGCGTTACAATATACGACACACTGTCACTCGCGTTACAATATACGACACACTGTTACCCGCGTTACAATATACGTCACACTGTCACCCTCGTTACAATATACGTCACACTGTCACCCGCGTTACAATATACGACACACTGTCACCCTCGTTACAATATACGACACACTGTCACCCGCGTTACAATATACGACACACTGTCACCCGCGTTACAATATACGACACACTGTCACCCGCGTTACAATATACGTCACACTGTCACCCGCGTTACAATATACGACACATGTCACCCGCGTTACAATATACGACACACTGTCACCCTCGTTACAATATACGACACACTGTCACACGCGTTACAATATACGTCACACTGTCACCCGCGTTACAATATACGACACACTGTCACCCGCGTTACAATATACGTCACACTGTCACTCGCGTTACAATATACGACACACTGTCACTCGCGTTACAATATACGACACACTGTCACACGCGTTACAATATACGTCACACTGTCACCCGCGTTACAATATACGTCACACTGTCACTCGCGTTACAATATACGACACACTGTCACTCGCGTTACAATATACGACACACTGTCACACGCGTTACAATATACGTCACACTGTCACGCGTTACAATATACGTCACACTGTCACACGCGTTACAATATACGACACACTGTCACACGCGTTACAATATACGACACACTGTCACACGCGTTACAATATACGACACACTGTCACCCGCGTTACAATATACGACACACTGTCACACGCGTTACAATATACGACACACTGTCACACGCGTTACAATATACGTCACACTGTCACACGCGTTACAATATACGTCGATGAAATAGTCAAGATGAATTATTACTTCTCAGTTCTGGACGAGATTAGACTTGCTTCCCCTGTGGCACGAGAGTGGGGGGGGGGGGGTAGCAGCGTCCCAGGTGATCCCAGGGAGGGAGGGGGGGTTAGCAGCGTCCCAGGTGATCCCAGGGAGGGAGGGGGGGTTAGCAGCGTCCCAGGTGATCCCAGGGAGGGAGGGGGGTTAGCAGCGTCCCAGGTGATCCCAGGGAGGGAGGGGGGTTAGCAGCGTCCCAGGTGATCCCAGGGAGGGAGGGGGGGTTAGCAGCGTCCCAGGTGATCCCAGGGAGGGAGGGGGGTTAGCAGCGTCCCAGGTGATCCCCGGGAGGGAGGGGGGGTTACCAGCGTCCCAGGTGATCCCAGGGAGGGAGGGAGGTTACCAGCGTCCCAGGTGATCCCAGGGAGGGAGGGGGGTTAGCAGCGTCCCAGGTGATCCCAGGGAGGGAGGGGGGGTTAGCAGCGTCCCAGGTGATCCCAGGGAGGGAGGGGGGGTTACCAGCGTCCCAGGTGATCCCAGGGAGGGAGGGAGGTTACCAGCGTCCCAGGTGATCCCAGGGAGGGAGGGGGGTTAGCAGCGTCCCAGGTGATCCCAGGGAGGGAGGGGGGGTTACCAGCGTCCCAGGTGATCCCAGGGAGGGAGGGAGGTTACCAGCGTCCCAGGTGATCCCAGGGAGGGAGGGGGGTTAGCAGCGTCCCAGGTGATCCCAGGGAGGGAGGGGGGGTTAGCAGCGTCCCAGGTGATCCCAGGGAGGGAGGGGGGGTTACCAGCGTCCCAGGTGATCCCAGGGAGGGAGGGAGGTTACCAGCGTCCCAGGTGATCCCAGGGAGGGAGGGGGGTTAGCAGCGTCCCAGGTGATCCCAGGGAGGGAGGGGGGGTTAGCAGCGTCCCAGGTGATCCCAGGGAGGGAGGGGGGGTTAGCAGCGTCCCAGGTGATCCCAGGGAGGGAGGGGGGGTTACCAGCGTCCCAGGTGATCCCAGGGAGGGAGGGGAGGTTAGCAGCGTCCCAGGTGATCCCAGGGAGGGAGGGGGGGTTACCAGCGTCCCAGGTGATCCCAGGGAGGGAGGGGAGGTTAGCAGCGTCCCAGGTGATCCCAGGGAGGGAGGGAGGTTACCAGCGTCCCAGGTGATCCCAGGGAGGGAGGGAGGTTACCAGCGTCCCAGGTGATCCCAGGGAGGGAGGGGGGGTTACCAGCGTCCCAGGTGATCCCAGGGAGGGAGGGGGGTTAGCAGCGTCCCAGGTGATCCCAGGGAGGGAGGGGGGGTTAGTAGCGTCCCAGGTGATCCCAGGGAGGGAGGGGGGGTTAGCAGCGTCCCAGGTGATCCCAGGGAGGGAGGGGGGTTAGCAGCGTCCCAGGTGATCCCAGGGAGGGAGGGCAGCGTCCCAGGTGATCCCAGGGAGGGGATATATTTGGCCGCACATCCCAAACCCGACCCTCACACACCAGCTAACTCGTAAACACATTGGTAGCAGGTAAGAACACAGTCTTCCCTGTGTTGAGCACGACGGGACGGCTATTAAGCACGATGGTACGGCTATTGAGCACGACGGGACGGCTATTAAGCACGACGGTACGGCTATTGAGCACGATCGTACGGCTATTGAGCACGATGGTACGGCTATTGAGCACGATGGTACGGCCATTGAGCACGATGGTACGGCTATTGAGCACGATGGTACGGCTATTGAGCACGATGGTACGGCCATTGAGCACGACGGTACGGCTATTGAGCACGACGGTACGGCTATTGAGCACGACGGTACGACTATTGAGCACGACGGTACGGCTATTGAGCACGATGGTACGGCTATTGAGCACGATGGTACGGCCATTGAGCACGATGGTACGGCTATTGAACACGACGGTACGGCTATTAAGCACGACGGAACGGCTACTGAGCACGATGGTACGGCCCTTAAAGATGACGGTACGTCCCTGGATCACAACGGTACGACCCCTGAGGACGAGGGTACAATCCTTAAGCACGAGGTTACGATCCAGGGGTACGACGGTACGACCACTGAGTAACTCCATGTAAAGATTACTTGATACACCTGTATCAAGTAATACACCTGTATCAAGTAATACACCTGTATCAAGTAATACACCTGTATCAAGTAATACACCTGTATCAAGTAATACACCTGTATCAAGTAATACACCTGTATCAAGTAATACACCTGTATCAAGTAATACACCTGTATCAAGTAATACACCTGTATCAAGTAATACACCTGTATCAAGTAATACACCTGTATCAAGTAATACACCTGTACTATGTAATACACCTGTATCAAGTAATACACCTGTATCAAGTAATACACCTGTACTATGTAATACACCTGTACTATGTAATACACCTGTACTAAGTAATACACCTGTATTAGTAATACACCTGTATTAAGTAATACACCTGTACTATGTAATACACCTGTACTAAGTAATACACCTGTATTAGTAATACACCTGTATTAGTAATACACCTGTATTAAGTAATACACCTGTACTATGTAATACACCTGTACTAAGTAATACACCTGTATTAGTAATACACCTGTATTAGTAATACACCTGTATTAAGTAATACACCTGTACTATGTAATACACCTGTACTAAGTAATACACCAGTATTAGTAATACACCTGTATTAGTAATACACCTGTATTAAGTAATACACCTGTACTAAGTAATACACCTGTACTAAGTAATATACCAGTATTAGTAATACACCTGTATTAGTAATACACCTGTATTAAGTAATACACCTGTACTAAGTAATACACCTGTACTAAGTAATACACCAGTATTAGTAATACACCTGTATTAAGTAATACACCTGTACTAAGTAATATACCAGTATTAGTAATACACCTGTATTAAGTAATACACCTGTATTAGTAATACACCAGTATTAGTAATACACCTGTATTAGTAATACACCTGTATTAGTAATACACCTGTATTAAGTAATACACCTGTACTAAGTAATACACCTGTACTAAGTAATATACCAGTATTAGTAATACACCTGTATTAGTAATACACCTGTATTAAGTAATACACCTGTACTAAGTAATACACCAGTATTAGTAATACACCTGTATTAGTAATACACCTGTATTAAGTAATACACCTGTATTAAGTAATACACCTGTACTAAGTAATACACCAGTATTAGTAATACACCTGTATTAAGTAATACACCTGTACTAAGTAATATACCAGTATTAGTAATACACCTGTATTAGTAATACACCTGTATTAAGTAATACACCTGTATTAAGTAATACACCTGTACTAAGTAATACACCAGTATTAGTAATACACCTGTATTAGTAATACACCTGTATTAAGTAATACACCTGTACTAAGTAATACACCAGTATTAGTAATACACCTGTATTAGTAATACACCTGTATTAAGTAATACACCTGTACTAAGTAATACACCAGTATTAGTAATACACCTGTATTAGTAATACACCTGTATTAAGTAATACACCTGTATTAAGTAATACACCTGTACTAAGTAATACACCAGTATTAGTAATACACCTGTATTAGTAATACACCTGTATTAAGTAATACACCTGTACTAAGTAATATACCAGTATTAGTAATACACCTGTATTAGTAATACACCTGTATTAAGTAATACACCTGTACTAAGTTATACACCTGCATTAAGTAATACACCTGCAGTAAGTAATACACCTGTATTAAGTAATACACCCGTAATAAGTAATACATTTGCATTAAGTAATTCATTGTCTTAAGTAATACACCTGCATTAAGTAATACACCTGTATTAAGTAATACACCTGCATTAAGTAATACACCTGTATTAAGTAATACACCTGCATTAAGTAATACACCTGTATTAAGTAATACACCTGCATTAAGTAATACACCTGCATTAAGTAATACACCTGTACTATGTTATACACGTATATCAATACACCTGTATTAAGTAACCTTTACATGGAAGTCTTTGGAACAAAGTAGATGATGATATTTGTGTTTGGCCAATAAATGAAAATTTACAAACATTTCTTCCTTTACTTAACAATTTAGTACATTCCATCTTTGTTAGTGAAAGAGAAGAGAGGGGCAGTTGGACGATATTTGCAAGGAAGTAGTGCAAATGACTGGGAGATGTATAAAAGAAAGAGGCAGGAGATCAAGAGAAAGGTGCAAGAGGGGAAAAAGAGGGCAAATGAGAGTTGGGGTGAGAGAGTATCATTAAATTTTAAGGAGAATCATAAAGATGTTTTGGAAGGAGGTAAATAAAGTGCATAAGACAAGAAAACACATGGGAATACTGGTGAAGGAAGCAAATGAGGAGGTAATAACAAGTAGCAGTGAGTATGTATTTTGAAGGTTTGTTGAATGTGTTTAATGATACATTGGCAGATATAGGATGTTTTGGTCGAGGTGGCGTGCAAAGTGAGAGGGTTAGGGAGAATGATTTGGCAAACAGAGAAGAGGTAGTGAAAGCTTTGCGGATGATGAAAGCCGGCAAGGCGGCGGGTTTGGATGGTACTGCTGTGGAATTTATTAAAAAAGGGGGTGACTGTATTGTTGACTGGTTGGTGAGGATATTTAATGTATGTATGGTTCATGGTGAGGTGCCTGAGGATTGGAGGAATGCATGTATAGTGCCATTGTACAAAGGCAAATGGGATAAAGGTGAGTGTTCAAATTACAGAGGTACAAGTTTGTTGAGTATTCCTGGGAAATTATATGGGAGGTTATTGATCGAGAGGGTGAAGGCATATACAGAGCACCAGATTGGGGAAGAGCAGTGTGGTTTCAGAAGTGGTAGAGGATGTGTGGATCAGGTGTTTGCATTGAAGAATGTATGTGAGAAATACTCAGAAAAGATGATGGATTTGTATGTAGCATTTATGGATCTGGAGAAGGCATATGACAGAGTTGATAGAGATGCTCTGTGGAAGGTATTAAGAGTATATGGTGTGGGAGGCAAGTTGTTAGAAGCAGTGAAAAGTTTTTATCGAGGATGTAAGGTATGTGTACGTGTAGGATGAGAGGAAAGTAATTGATTCCCAGTGAATGTCGGTTTGCGGCAGGGGTGTATGATGTCTCCATGGTTGTTTAATTTGTTTATGGATAGGGTTGTTAGGGAGGTGAATACAAGAGTTTTGGAAAGAGGGGCAAGTATGCAGTCTGTTGGGGATGAGAGAGCTTGGGAAGTGATTATATAGCACTGGTGGCTGATTTGGGTGAGAAACTGCAGAAGTTGGTGATTGGTAAAGTATGTGAAAGAAGAAAGCTGAGAGTAAATGTGAATAAGAGCAAGGTTATTAAGCTCAGTAGGGTTGAGAGACAAGTGAATTGGGAGGTAAGTTTAAATGGAGAAAAACTGGAGGAAGCGAAGTGTTTTAGAATATCTGGGAGTGGATTTGGCAGCGGATGGAACCATGGAAGCGGAAGTGAGTCACCGGGTGGGGAAGGGGGCGAAAGTTCTGGTAGCGTTGAAGAATGTGTGGAAGGCAAGAACGTTATCTTGAGGAGCAAAAATGGTTATGTTTGAAGGAATAGTGGTTCCAACAATGATATATGGTTGTAAGGCATGGGCGATAGATAGGGTTGTGCGGCGGAGGGTGGATGTGTTTGAAATGAGATGTTTGAGGACAATATGTGGTGTGAGGTGGTTTGATCGAGTAAGTAATGAAAGGGTAAGAGAGATGTGTGGTAATAAAAAGAGCGTGGTTGAGAGAGCAGAAGAGGGTGTATTGAAATGGTTTGGTCACATGGAGAGAATGAGTGAGGAAAGATTGACAAAGCGGATATATGTTCAGAGGTAGAGGGAACGAGGAGAAGTGGGAGACCAAATTGGAGGTGGAAGGATGGAGTGAAAAAGATTTTGAGCGATCGGGACCTGAACATACAGGAGGGTGAAAGGCGTGCAAGGAATAGAGTGAACTGGAACGATGTGGTATATCAGGGTCGACGTGCTGTCAGTGGATTGAAGCAGGGCACGTGAAGCGTCTGGGGTAACCCATGGAAAGTTTTGTGGGGCCTGGATGTGGAAAGGGAGCTTCGGCTCCGGTGCATTACACATGACAGCTAAAGACTGAGTGCGAACGAATGTGGCCTTTGCTGTCTTTTTGCTAGCGCTACCTCGCGCGCATGGTAGGGGTAGGAGGGTGTCATTTCATGTGTGACGGGGTGGCAGCGGGAATGGATGAAGCAGCATGTATATGTACATGTGTATACATGTATATGTCTGTGTATGTATATGTTTGTATACTTTGAAATGTATAGGTATGTATATGTGCGTGTGTGGGCGTTTATGTATATTCATGTGTACATGGGTGGGTTGGGCCATTCTTTCGACTGTTTCCTTGCGCTACCTCGCTACCGCGAGGGACAGCGTCAAAGTATGATAAAAAGATACATAAATGAATCAACTTTACTGTAGAAATTGAAAATAATGTTATGTTACCATTTCTAGATTTCAACAGAGTTAAATTATCATCATTCCAATCTATGTTCCTTAGGGCATTACGTATTTGCAATCCAGAGTATACTGATGATGAGTTTGAGAAGATATATTCTATTGTACCCAAATTTAAGTACCCTAGATCTTTCATTGATAAATCCCTTAAGTTAGCAAAGAAATCATTTTATAGCGTTGAACCCAATTCTCCACTGGACACCAAGAATCTTTTAGCTCTCCCTTTTAATAATTTGGCTTCCCAGGTTGCTTAAATCCTTTAATGTAAATGTTGCCTTCAGCAAAAATAATACAATATAGAATATCTTAATCAGGAACTCACCAGAATGTTGTGCAGGATGCATCTATAAAGTGCTATGTAGAAATTGTGAAAAGTTTTATGTTGGGTAGACTGGTAAGGATCTTTCTGTTAGACTTAAGCAACATAAATATAGTATAAGAACGGGACAAGAATCAAATGCCTTGTTTAATCATGTTAAAAACTATGATCATTGTATTGACTGGAGTAATGCCATCTCAGTTGTTAACTCTATTACCACGAGAAATATCAGTGAATCTTCTATTGTCAAATACACAAAGAATTGTAACATTAATATTAGTGAATGTCTTCATAAATTGGATAGCTTTATTGTTGAAAACATTTGTGAACAGTTCACCTTCTTGTCCACATGACATATTTATGATCCGCTTGTTGCCAGACTTGAACGTCCCCGACCTCCATTCGGGTAGTCACTTGTTTACCAAATGGCGTCCTAGCTACGTCTCTTCGATGTATATCAACTGACTGTTAAATTTCTTTCTTGTGTCTCCCCTGATGATGTGATTATTACACGAAAGTGCACTTGGGAGATCATCGTGTTCCATTTTCCCCGTAGACTCTTAAGAATATACTTGATCACGCGCAAAATTGTGATCCTTTCAAATATATATATATATATATATATATATATATATATATATATATATATATATATATATATATATATATATATATATATATATATACGAATAATAAAGTATAAGAAACAGATGACAAAGTAAACAATATGGTGATGATATAGAGGGGATGATAATTGGAAAACGGAGATAAAAAAGATAACAAAATACGGTCGTTACTGATCACCATAGCAGTTAGGGGGACTTAAAGAGTAATCAGGGGAGGGGGTCTAACAAGGTTGTTAGGCTAACACCAATGTAATCAAAAGGGAACAATCCCCCCTCGTCAGCCACCAGCGGTTACATTCTCACCTCGGGATTAAGAGAAACTTGGCTAATTGCCTTCCCTGATTACTATTCACAGCGAAATGGAATTGGCGCCCCGTGCAAATTGGCGGCGTGATGGTTACGACCCTAATACATGCTGAGCCACACTCCTGTCTCCCCCAGTATATTGGTGACATCTCTGACACCTTCTGTAATTTGTTTCTGGTCATGTTGCGGTGGCGGGTTCGAATCCCATCCCAAGGCTTCCCGGATATTTTGACTTACGATGGTCAGGGACCTTACCTTACCTTAAGATAGTCTGGGTGTGGGACCTTATCTTACCTTACCTTACGATGGTGTGGGAGGTCTTCTACCCCCACAGCTGGGTCTGGCACCTTACCTTACCTTACCTTACGTATACCTTACGATGGTTTGGGAGGTCTTCTACCCCCACACAGCTGGGTCTGGCACCTTACCTTACCTTACGTATACCTTACGATGGTTTGGGAGGTCTTCTACCTCCCCCACAGCTGGGTCTGGCACCTTACCTTACCTTACGTATACCTTACGATGGTTTGGGAGGTCTTCTACCCCCACAGCTGGGTCTGGCACCTTACCTTACCTTACCTTACGTATACCTTACGTCGTACCGTCGTGCTTAAGGGTCGTACCGTCGTGCTCAAGGGTCGTACCGTCGTGCTCAAGGGTCGCACCGTCGTGCTCAAGGATCGTACCGTCGTGCTCAAGGGTCGTACCGTCGTGCTCAAGGGTCGGACCGTCATGCTCAAGGGTCGTACCGTCGTGCTCAAGGGTCGTACCGTCGTGCTCAAGGGTCGTACCGTCGTGCCCAAGGGTCGTACCGTCATGCTCAAGGGTCGTACCGTCGTGCTCAAGGGTCGTACCGTCGTGCTCAAGGGTCGTACCGTCGTGCTCAAGGGTCGTACCGTCGTGCTCAAGGGTCGTACCGTCGTGCTCAAGGGTCGTACCTTCGTCTTTGCTTATTCAAATCCACAAGTCAATTCCAATATCAAATTGAAAACCATTCAAATTCAAAAACGGAAACAGATGCAAAGCAAAGTTCAAAATCAAAGTAAGAAAATATATATAAAGTAAGTTTTAACTTTCACAGTCATTATCAATGTTCAAATCACAAGAAAATACAATTTGAAATGAACGTCTCCCCTCACTCTATTTCAAAGTCAAAATCAAGTTAGAGGTGATTAAGAAATAGACAACATTGTAAATCAAAGTCATAATAGATATCTAAATCAAACTCAAAGTCAAAGCTCAACACAAAACAAGGAATAATTCAAAGATAATGACTTCTAAATCAAAATCAAACGTAAACCACGATTTCCACTTTAATCAAGTCAGCGTCAACTTCAAAGTCTAAATCAAAGTCTCGCTAATCACGAGGTAATGGGAGATCCAGAAAGCTCTCTCTCTCTCTCTCTCTCTCTCTCTCTCTCTCTCTCT
This sequence comes from Panulirus ornatus, assembly GCF_036320965.1. NCBI lineage: Eukaryota > Metazoa > Arthropoda > Malacostraca > Decapoda > Palinuridae > Panulirus > Panulirus ornatus. Next base: position 14,122,688 of record NC_092296.1, read on the forward strand.
CTCTCTCTCTCTCTCTCTCTCTCTCTCTCTCTATCTATCTATCTATCTATCTATCTATTTATCTATCTATCTATCTATCTCATGCAACACAACACACACAGGAACACACTGAGGTCATTGAAGCCACCACACAACACAACTCAACATGGAACACAGTCTTGCGATGTCCACGTGCGTACACGTAACGCACGCGCGCGTGTGTGTGTGTGTGTGTGTGTGTGTGTGTAGTACACGTATGGCACACGTACACCAGGTCAAGACACGGGGCAATACAAGCGTACAACACAGTTTGTACTGCCAGTGGAAGACATGACGCCACCAACACAGGCCAGTCAACACACACACACACACACACCTCGCTCACTCCCTCCTCAGCCCCTGGGGGGTCACGCCCCTGGGGGTCACGCCCCTGGGGGGTCACGCCCCTGGGGGGTCACGCCCCTGAAGGTCAGGCAGGTCTTGCTTAGCGCCTCCATATACAGAGGGAGGGAGTGGTGTACACACACACACACACACACACACACACACACCAGGTTTGGCTGGCTGACGCCTTCGCCACGCTGACGTACATGGTAAACATTGTGTGTGTGTGTGTGTGTGTGTGTGTGTGTGTGTGTGTGTGTGTGTGTGTGTTACTCCGAGATGTTTAGTGAGGTGGGGAGGATGTGGGGTGAGAGGAGGAGGGAGGAAGAAGGAGGAGGAGTAGAAAAAGAAGAAGAAGGACAAGAAAGAAGGAGAGATGGCCACATGGTATAATATATAGAGGGAGGGAGAGACAACATGTGGAGGAGGAGAGGGATGAGTGGAGTGAGGGTGGACGAGAACCACGGACACGTATGATTTACCTCTCTCTCTCTCTCTCTCTCTCTCTCTCTCTCTCTCTCTCTCTCTCTCTCTCTCTCTCTCTCTCTCTCAGGCGTCAGGGAAGGTAAAAACCTCCCCCCCCCCACTCCCCCCCCCCCTCCCTTCAAGTGTGTATTTGAATACAGTCGAAATTCTGTGTACGTCCGGTAGTGAAGACCCACGTCCCCCCCCACCCACCCACTCCATACACCCCCAACCCAGAGCCCCAGAACCCCCCCCCCCCCCACCTGGGCTGAGCACCAGGCGGGCGAGTCAATAAACAAACGTAAATAAAGAGTAAATCACACCTTGGCTGGCTGGCCCTCACACTGGCCCTGGGCCACCACTCATGGTTCCTGCCTCCAGGACACACACACACCTGGCCTGGCCCTCACACTTGCCCTGGGCCACCTCTCATGGTTCCTGCCTCCAGGACACACACAACACCTGGCCTGGCCCTCACACCGGCCCTGGGCCACCACTCATGGTTCCTGTCTCCAGGACACACACAACACCTGGCCTGGCCCTCACACCGGCCCTGGGCCACCTCTCATGGTTCCTGCCTCCAGGACACACACAACACCTGGCCTGGCCCTCACACTGGCCCTGGGCCACCTCTCATGGTTCCTACCTCCAGGACACACACAACACCTGGCCTGGCCCTCACACTGGCCCTGGGCCACCACTCATGGTTCCTGCCTCCAGGACACACACACACCTGGCCTGGCCCTCACACTGGCCCTGGGCCACCACTCATGGTTCCTGCCTCCAGGACACACACAACACCTGGCCTGGCCCTCACACCGGCCCTGGGCCACCACTCATGGTTCCTGTCTCCAGGACACACACAACACCTGGCCTGGCCCTCACACCGGCCCTGGGCCACCTCTCATGGTTCCTGCCTCCAGGACACACACAACACCTGGCCTGGCCCTCACACTGGCCCTGGGCCACCTCTCATGGTTCCTACCTCCAGGACACACACAACACCTGGCCTGGCCCTCACACTGGCCCTGGGCCACCTCTCATGGTTCCTGCCTCCAGGACACACACAACACCTGGCCTGGCCCTCACACTGGCCCTGGGCCACCTCTCATGCTTCCTGCCTCCAGGACACACACAACACCTGGCCTGGCCCTCACACTGGCCCTGGGCCACCACTCATGGTTCCTGCCTCCAGGACACACACAACACCTGGCCTGGCCCTCACACCGGCCCTGGGCCACCACTCATGGTTCCTGCCTCCAGGACACACACAACACCTGGCCTGGCCCTCACACCGGCCCTGGGCCACCACTCATGGTTCCTGTCTCCAGGACACACACAACACCTGGCCTGGCCCTCACACCGGCCCTGGGCCACCTCTCATGGTTCCTGCCTCCAGGACACACACAACACCTGGCCTGGCCCTCACACTGGCCCTGGGCCACCTCTCATGGTTCCTACCTCCAGGACACACACAACACCTGGCCTGGCCCTCACACTGGCCCTGGGCCACCTCTCATGGTTCCTGCCTCCAGGACACACACAACACCTGGCCTGGCTGGCTCTCACACTGGCCCTGGGCCACCTCTCATGGTTCCTGCCTCCAGGACACACACAACACCTGGCCTGGCCCTCACACTGGCCCTGGGCCACCTCTCATGGTTCCTGCCTCCAGGACACACACAACACCTGGCCTGGCCCTCACACTGGCCCTGGGCCACCTCTCATGCTTCCTGCCTCCAGGACACACACACACCTAGCCTGGCCCTCACACTGGCCCTGGGCCACCTCTCATGCTTCCTGCCTCCAGGACACACACACACCTAGCCTGGCCCTCACACTGGCCCTGGGCCACCTCTCATGCTTCCTGCCTCCAGGACACACACACACCTAGCCTGGCCCTCACACCGGCCCTGGGCCACCTCTCATGGTTCCTGCCTCCAGGACATACACAACACCTGGCCTGGCCCTCACACTGGCCCTGGGCCACCACTCATGGTTCCTGCCTCCAGGACACACACAACACCTGGCCTGGCCCTCACACTGCCCTGGGCCACCTCTCATGGTTCCTGCCTCCAGGACACACACAACACCTGGCCTGGCCCTCACACTGGCCCTGGGCCACCTCTCATGGTTCCTACCTCCAGGACACACACAACACCTGGCCTGGCCCTCACACTGGCCCTGGGCCACCACTCATGGTTCCTACCTCCAGGACACACACACAAAAAAAAAAAAAAAAAAAAAAAAAAAAAAAAAAAAAAAAAAAAAAAAAAAAAAAAAAAAAAAAAAAAAAAAAAAAAAAAAAAAAAAAAAAAAAAAAAAAAAAAAAAAAAAAAAAAAAAAAAAAAAAAAAAAAAAAAAAAAAAAAAAAAAAAAAAAAAAAAAAAAAAAAAAAAAAAAAAAAAAAAAAAAAAAAAAAAAAAAAAAAAAAAAAAAAAAAAAAAAAAAAAAAAAAAAAAAAAAAAAAAAAAAAAAAAAAAAAAAAAAAAAAAAAAAAAAAAAAAAAAAAAAAAAAAACCCCCCCCCCCCCCCCCCCCCCCCCCCCCCCCCCCCCCCCCCCCCCCCCCCCCCCCCCCCCCCCCCCCCCCCCCCCCCCCCCCCCCCCCCCCCCCCCCCCCCCCCCCCCCCCCCCCCCCCCCCCCCCCCCCCCCCCCCCCCCCCCCCCCCCCCCCCCCCCCCCCCCCCCCCCCCCCCCCCCCCCCCCCCCCCCCCCCCCCCCCCCCCCCCCCCCCCCCCCCCCCCCCCCCCCCCCCCCCCCCCCCCCCCCCCCCCCCCCCCCCCCCCCCCCCCCCCCCCCCCCCCCCCCCCCCCCCCCCCCCCCCCCCCCCCCCCCCCCCCCCCCCCCCCCCCCCCCCCCCCCCCCCCCCCCCCCCCCCCCCCCCCCCCCCCCCCCCCCCCCCCCCCCCCCCCCCCCCCCCCCCCCCCCCCCCCCCCCCCCCCCCCCCCCCCCCCCCCCCCCCCCCCCCCCCCCCCCCCCCCCCCCCCCCCCCCCCCCCCCCCCCCCCCCCCCCCCCCCCCCCCCCCCCCCCCCCCCCCCCCCCCCCCCCCCCCCCCCCCCCCCCCCCCCCCCCCCCCCCCCCCCCCCCCCCCCCCCCCCCCCCCCCCCCCCCCCCCCCCCCCCCCCCCCCCCCCCCCCCCCCCCCCCCCCCCCCCCCCCCCCCCCCCCCCCCCCCCCCCCCCCCCCCCCCCCCCCCCCCCCCCCCCCCAGACACACAACACCTAGCCTGGCCCTCACACTGGCCCTGGGCCACCACTCATGGTTCCTGCTCCAGACACACACACACCTGGCCTGGCCCTCACACTGGCCCTGGCCACCCTATGGTTCCTGCTCCAGACACACACACTGGCCTGCTGGCCCTCACACTGGCCCTGGCCACCCTCATGGTTCCTCCTCCAGGACACACACACCCCTGGCCCTCACACGGCCCTGGCCACCTCATGTTCCTCCTCCAGGACACACACACACCTGCCTGGCCCTCACATGGCCCGGGCCACACTCATGGTTCCTGTCTCCAGGACACACACACACCTGGCCTGGCCCTCACACTGGCCCTGGGCCACCACTCATGGTTCCTGCCTCCAGGACACACACACACCTGGCCTGGCCCTCACACTGGCCCTGGGCCACCTCTCATGGTTCCTGTCTCCAGGACACACACACACCTGGCCTGGCCCTCACACTGGCCCTGGGCCACCACTCATGGTTCCTGCCTCCAGGACACACACACACACCTGGCCTGGCCCTCACACTGGCCCTGGGCCACCTCTCATGGTTCCTCTCTCCAGGACACACACACACCTGGCCTGGCCCTCACACTGGCCCTGGGCCACCACTCATGGTTCCTGCCTCCAGGACACACACACACCTGGCCTGGCCCTCACACTGGCCCTGGGCCACCTCTCATGGTTCCTGTCTCCAGGACACACACAACACCTGGCCTGGCCCTCACACTGGCCCTGGGCCACCTCTCATGGTTCCTACCTCCAGGACACACACAACACCTGGCCTGGCCCTCACACTGGCCCTGGGCCACCACTCATGGTTCCTACCTCCAGGACACACACAACACCTGGCCTGGCCCTCACACTGGCCCTGGGCCACCTCTCATGGTTCCTACCTCCAGGACACACACAACACCTGGCCTGGCCCTCACACTGGCCCTGGGCCACCACTCATGGTTCCTGTCTCCAGGACACACACAACACCTGGCTGGCCCTCACACTGGCCCTGGGCCACCACTCATGGTTCCTGCCTCCAGGACACACACACACACACACACACACACACACACACACACACGTCCTGGGAATATAAACACGCCCAGGCGTCATATATTTCATGAATGTCTTTCCACATTTACCAACATGTTTCTTGATCCTTGATTTATCCCTTTCTCGTATGTTATCACGGCTCACGTGGCGGTGAGATGGACTTGTCAACTTTCAAAGTTTTAGAAAACATCATGACAGTTGCTGAGCAGGTAAATAAGAAAACATCTTGACAGTTGCTGACCAGGTAAATAAGAAAACATCTTGACAGTTGCTGACCAGGTAAATAAGAAAACATCATGACAGTTGCTGACCAGGTAAATAAGAAAACATCTTGACAGTTGCTGACCAGGTAAATAAGAAAACATCATGACAGTTGCTGAGCAGGTAAATAAGAAAACATCTTGACAGTTGCTGACCAGGTAAATAAGAAAACATCTTGACAGTTGCTGACCAGGTAAATAAGAAAACATCATGACAGTTGCTGACCAGGTAAATAAGAAAACATCATGACAGTTGCTGACCAGGTAAATAAGAAAACATCTTGACAGTTGCTGACCAGGTAAATAAGAAAACATCATGACAGTTGCTGACCAGGTAAATAAGAAAACATCTTGACAGTTGCTGACCAGGTAAATAAGAAAACATCATGACAGTTGCTGACCAGGTAAATAAGAAAACATCATGACAGTTGCTGACCAGGTAAATAAGAAAACATCTTGACAGTTGCTGACCAGGTAAATAAGAAAACATCTTGACAGTTGCTGACCAGGTAAATAAGAAAACATCTTGACAGTTGCTGACCAGGTAAATAAGAAAACATCATGACAGTTGCTGACCAGGCAAATAAGAAAACATCATGACAGTTGCTGACCAGGTAAATAAGAAAACATCATGACAGTTGCTGACCAGGTAAATAAGAAAACATCTTGACAGTTGCTGACCAGGTAAATAAGAAAACATCTTGACAGTTGCTGACCAGGTAAATAAGAAAACATCTTGACAGTTGCTGACCAGGTAAATAAGAAAACATCTTGACAGTTGCTGACCAGGTAAATAAGAAAACATCATGACAGTTGCTGACCAGGTAAATAAGAAAACATCTTGACAGTTGCTGACCAGGTAAATAAGAAAACATCATGACAGTTGCTGACCAGGTAAATAAGAAAACATCTTGACAGTTGCTGACCAGGTAAATAAGAAAACATCTTGACAGTTGCTGACCAGGTAAATAAGAAAACATCTTGACAGTTGCTGACCAGGTAAATAAGAAAACATCTTGACAGTTGCTGACCAGGTAAATAAGAAAGCGTTCTCGTACTTGACATGTTGTGGAGCGGAGGAGACCAGGGTGAGTGTGTGGCGATACGAGCAGGACAGGGTCTCTCTCTCTCTCTCTCTCTCTCTCTCTCTCTCTCTCTCTCTCTCTCAACACGACAGGATATGAATATGGTTGAGTGTGTGTGTGTGTGGGGGGGGGGAGGGGGGCAGACATTCGACATGTTTGATTAATCTTCCCTCATCCCTTGACGAACCTCTTATTAATCCTATATCCCTCTCTATAATCCTATATCCCTCTCTATAATCCTATATCCCTCTCTATAATCCTATATCCATCTCTATACTCCTATATTCCTCTCTATAATCCTATATCACTCTCTATAATCCTACGTCCCTCCTCTTTGTAATCCTATACCCTTCTCTGTAATGCGATACCCCTTCCCAGGGTCGAGCGTATAGGTTCGAATCCTGGTATCGGTAATCGGCCCACAGTCAACCAAGCTGTTCATCTTGCCCTAGGGGCTGGACGACCAAATGGGTACCTGGCTTTGGCTAGGGTCTGAGGTGTATATATACACACACACACACACACACACACACACACACAGCCACACACACACACACATATATATATATATATATATATATATATATATATATATATATATATATATATATATATATATATATATATAGGGGATAGGGGAGAAAGAATACTTCTCACGTGTTCCCTGCGTGTCGTAGAAGGCGACTAAAAGGGAAGGGAGCGGGGGGCTGGAAATCCTCCCCTCTTGTTCTTTGTTTCTTTTTTTTTTCCCCAAAGAAGGAACAGAGAAGGGGGCCAGATGAGGATATTCCCTCAAAGGCACAGTCCTCTGTTCTTAATGCTACCTCGCTAACGCGGGAAATGGCGAATAGTATGAAAAAAAAAAAAAAAAAAAAAATATATATATATATATGTATGGTTGTATGGTTGCGAGGCGTGGGCTATGGATAGAGTTGTGCGCAGGAGGATGGATGTGCTGGAAATGAGATGTTTGAGGACAATGTGTGGTGTGAGGTGGTTTGATCGAGTAAGTAACGTAAGGGTAAGAGAGATGTCTGGAAATAAAAAGAGCGTGGTTGAGAGAGCAGAAGAGGGTGTTTTGAAATGGTTTGGGCACATGGAGAGAATGAGTGAGGAAAGATTGACCAAGAGGATATATGTGTCGGAGGTGGAGGGAACGAGGAGAAGAGGGAGACCAAATTGGAGGTGGAAAGATGGAGTGAAAAAGATTTTGTGTGATCGGGGCCTGAACATGCAGGAGGGTGAAAGGAGGGCAAGGAATAGAGTGAATTGGAGCGATGTGGTATACCGGGGTTGACGTGCTGTCAGTGGATTGAATCAAGGCATGTGAAGCGTCTGGGGTAAACCATGGAAAGCTGTGTAGGTATGTATATTTGCGTGTGTGGACGTATGTATATACATGTGTATGGGGGTGGGTTGGGCCATTTCTTTCGTCTGTTTCCTTGCGCTCCCTCGCAAACGCGGGAGACAGCGACAAAGCAAAAAAAAAAAAAAATATATATATATATATATATATATATATATTGGAAAGTATCAATTTTGCGCGTGATCAAGATATTCCTATGAGTCCATGGGGAAAATGAAAGACTATAAGTTCCCAAGTGCACTTTCGTGTAATAATCACATCATCAGGGGAGACACAAAAGAGAAATATACCAGTCAGTTGATATACATCGAAGAGACGAAGGACGCCATTTGGTAAACATGTTCACGATGAAATACACATCTTAGTGTATACTGCTCTGTGTGTTCAAGATGAAATACACATCTTAGTGTATACTACTTTGTGTTCACGATGAAATACACATCTTAGTGTATACTACTCTGTGTGTTCATGATGAAATACACATCTTAATGTATACTACTCTTGTGTACTCATGATGAAATACACATCTTAATGTATACTACTCTATGTGTTCATGATGATTTGAATGTTAGTAAGATGGTGTGTACATGTTCGACAATTTCAAAATGTGTTTTATATTTTTGAGATATTGTTACTTATGTTACTTTCAGCATGGCTCACTCTCCTGTAACCATATATCATGTATTGGATGTGTCCTAGACCCATCTCCTCCCTTTGTGTCCCTGGGCCCACCTGTCACCCTCCTATGTCCACGTACTGTACCCACTGTACTATACAGTACTGTACCCACTGTACACTCTATGCTGGCCTCCACCTACCCCTAAATATGTGTCCTTCACGCATACTCACACTGGAATGCTGCGTCTGTGTAGATAAAGACAACAGATATTCAAAAAAAGAATATTGCCCGTGCCATCTCAGTTTTACTAGACATGAAAATAATAATAATAATAATAATGATAATAATAATAATAATAATAATAATAATAATAATAATAATAATAATAATAATAATAATAATAATAGCAATAATAATAATAAAAATAATAATAATAATAATATTAATAATAATAATAATAATAATAATAATAATGATAATAATAATAATAATAATAATAATAATAATAATAATAATCCTATACCTCTTTCGATAATCCTATTTTCCTTTCTGTAATTTTCTACCACATCCTATGATTCTATACCCTGCTCTATAATCATATGCTCCTCCCTATAATCCTATACCTCTATATATCTATACCTCCCCCAATGATCCTATAACCCTATCTATAATCCTCTAGCTCTACCTATAATCATATACCCTTCTCTATAATCATATACTCCCTACTATAATCCTATACCCATCTCTATAACTCTGTACCCCCTCTCTCTATAACCTTATAACCCTCTCTATAAACCTATATCCTTCCCTGTATTCCTTCACGAGAAGATCAAACAGCCACGGTGACATCACATGCCCTTGCCGCAGAACCACCTTCACTTGAGCCAACTCATCCTCCTCTCTTCCTACTCGCACATTGGCCATACACTCTTGACAGAGACTCCTTGCTGCTCCTAGCAGCTCTCCACCCACGCCATATGTTCATAACATCTTCCACACAACATTTCCATCAGCCCTCTCACATGCTTTCTCCATGTATGCCACATCCATAGATGCCACATACAAATTTCGTTTTTTCCAAGTATTTCTCACATCAATTTTTCAAACCAAACACCTGATGCACAGATTCTTTTCTACTCTCGGAAGCATGTTGCTCCTCCCCAACCTGATGCTCTACATGCCTTCACCTTCTCAATCATCACTCTCCCTCACAACTTAAAAGGTATACTCAACAAATTCATACCTCTGTACCTCAAAAAATCACCTTTGTCCACCTTACCTTTATCCAGTGGCACTATTCATGCATTCCACTAATCCTCAGGCACTTCATCATAATCCATACATACAATGAATATCTTATCACACTAATAAAAATCAGTCATCTCCTTTCTTGGGAAATTCATTGGAATCCCATCCACTCTCGCCGCCTTGCCACGCTCCATCTGATGCAAGGCTTTCACCACCTCTTCTCTCTTCAGCAAACTACTTGCCATGATTCCTCACTTTACATGTACCGTACATCCGCCACCAAATCATCAAACACATTCAACAATCCTTTATAATACTCACTCCATCTCCTCCTCACTACCTTTTACCACTTCCCCATTGGCCTCTTTCACCCATGTTCTCTTAGTTCCCTGGATTTTGTCATACTACTGACCTTCATAAACACTCTTATTCTTCCTCAAGTTTGCTGATACTCTCTCTCCTCCTAACTCTCATTCTCCCTCTATTCCAGCCCTACTTCCTCCCTAAGGATAAAGGAGAAAGAATATTATCCATGCCTCTCTTGCGAGTCGTAAAAATGTGAATTATAACAAGCAGAAGAGTGGGTGCTGGAGATCCCTCTCGCCTACCTGAGAAGGAGACCTGGAGAAACCAAGCCAGAATTTACCCATAAACACTCGGTCATATGTTCCTGCCGCTACCTTGCTATGGAAGGAGATGAAGATCATATAACACACACACACACACACACACACACACACACACACACACACACACACACACACATAATAACTTGTCCCTCAACCCTGCTGCACCTAATAACTTTACTTTCGTTCAAACTCTCCTCTCTTCCTACACGTACACATGCCTTACATCCTCGATAAAAACTTTTCACTGCTTCTAACAACTTGCCTCCCACACCATATATTCTTAATACCTTCCACAGAGCATCTCTATCAACTCTATCATATGCCTTCTCCAGATCCATAAATGCTACATACAAATCCATTTGCTTTTCTAAGTATTTCTCACATACATTCTTCAAAGCAAACACCTGATCCACACCTCCTCTACCACTTCTGAAACCACACTGCTCTTCCCCAATCTGATGCTCTGTACATGCCTTCACCCTCTCAATCGCTACCTTCCCATACAACTTACCAGGTATACTCGACAAACATACATTTATCTTTATCCTTCTGTCCTTTATACAATGGCACTATCAATGCAGTTCGCCAATCCTCGGGCACTTCACCGTGATCCATACATACGCTGAATATCCCTAGCAACCAATGAACAACACAGTCACCCCCTTTCTTAACAAATTCAACTGCAATACTATCCAGTCCATATATATATATATATATATATATATATATATATATATATATATATATATATATATATATATATATATATATATATATATATATATTTTCTTTTTCTTTCTTTCAAACTATTCGCCATTTCCCGCATTAGCAAGGTAGCGTTAAGAACAGAGAACTGGGCCTCTGAGGGAATATCCTCACCTGGCCCCTTCTCTGTTCCTTCTTTTGGAAAATTAAAAAAAAAAAACAAGAGGGGAGGATTTCCAGCCCCCCGCTCCTTCCCCTTTTAGTCGCCTTCTACTACACGCAGGGAATACGTAGGAAGTATTCTTTCTCCCCTATCCCCAGGGATATATATATATATATATATATATATATATATATATATATATATATATATATATATATATATATATATATATATATATATATATAAATTCTGGGAGCCTTGAAGAATGTGTGGAAGTCGAGAACATTATCTCGGAAAGCAAAAATGGGTATGTTTGAAGGAATAGTGGTTCCAACAATGTTGTATGGTTGCGAGGCGTGGGCTATGGATAGAGTTGTGCGCAGGAGGATGGATGTGCTGGAAATGAGATGTTTGAGGACAATGTGTGGTGTGAGGTGGTTTGATCGAGTAAGTAACGTAAGGGTAAGAGAGATGTGTGGAAATAAAAAGAGCGTGGTTGAGAGAGCAGAAGAGGGTGTTTTGAAATGGTTTGGTCACATGGAGAGAATGAGTGAGGAAAGATTGACCAAGAGGATATATGTGTCGGAGGTGGAGGGAACGAGGAGAAGAGGGAGACCAAATTGGAGGTGGAAAGATGGAGTAAAAAAAATTTTGTGTGATCGGGGCCTGAACATGAATTAGGGTGAAAGGAGGGCAAGGAATAGAGTGAATTGGAGCGATGTGGTATACCGGGGTTGACGTGCTGTCAGTGGATTGAATCAAGGCATGTGAAGCGTCTGGGGTAAACCATGGAAAGCTGTGTAGGTATGTATATTTGCGTGTGTGGACGTATGTATATACATGTGTATGGGGGTGGGTTGGGCCATTTCTTTCGTCTGTTTCCTTGCGCTACCTCGCAAACGCGGGAGACAGCGACAAAAAAAAAAATATATATATATTTATATATATATATATATATATATATATATATATATATATATATATATATATATATATATATATATATTCGTAAAAACACGCAAAGCTAGTTACACATCGCATTTGCATAATCCTTAAATTCTTTCATTCGGAGCTGACGTCACCAGCATAATATCTGGTCTTTAAACACACTTACAAGTTTAAGCGGATATGTTCGTTACAAAAATTACGGAATATACAACAACAACAAAAAAATATAACTAGAAATCGCTTGGTCTCCAAAGCTGCAACGATTAACTCCGTCAGATGAAAGTTATCTCAACTTGATCATGGAGAAAGTGTGTACCACAGGATTGCCATGATGCTGTAGTAGGTACGGGGATTCTACCACAGTTATGTGCTATGAAAATCCACATTCAAGTGACGGAACCATTTAATGTTAAATGCAGGTTTGGATCCTCGTGTGCGCGCTCCTGCAGGAGGCGCAGAACAGCGGAATGGCATTGTTTAATGGTGTAACCATCCACCCCTCCATCTTTCCTCCTCTGCCTCCCATGTTACCGGCACATAATGCCTTCTCGACGCTGACGTATATATATATATCAGAAACTTATCATCCCAGCAGCCAGCAGCTTCTGTCGTACTACGAAAATGGAGGAAGTATTGCATCTGTGTACGGAAGTCGTTCACCGCATCTATGGCTACGTCCTCGGCGTAGGTCTACACACAAAACCACACAGGACGAGCTTTCTTGAGTATATAATACAATACATCGGTAACATTTTCCCACAAATCTCTCTCTCTCTCTCTCTCTCTCTCTCTCTCTCTCTCTCTCTCTCTCTCTCTCTCTCTCTCTCTCTCTCTCTCTCTCTAGCAGGCAGCTATCAATATCATACCAGGGAAACTGTGTGTGGGGGGGTTAGTCATAGTGGTGAGTCTAGCAAGTCACATGAAACAGTGTAGGAAAGATGTGCATGGGTCAGTGGACTGGCTCACCAACAGAAGCAGCAACGTGTTCGTCTGAAATGACGAAGCGGACAGGTTGAACGTGACAAGTGGAGAACCACAGGGGTCTGTCCTTGACCCTATGCTATTCATAACTCACGTACATTAATAATCAAGAACTGTGTCTCACATCTAAGACCTTCGCCTTCACTGAATCAGAAACATCAGAAGGTCGAGATATGCAGGAGCCAGACTGAAGCAATTCAAAGAAGTCTTAACAAACTTGCTGGTTGATATAATGGCAGATGACATAACACGCAAACATGTGTCAAATTAAACGCATCAGAGATAAGATTACTAAAGACGACTGTTGAAATGTACACAAAGGGGAAACCATCTTGGATACTAAACAGTTTCTAAACAGTAATGCAGGAAGATAACCAGCATCGGAGTTTGGGACATAAACTGCAAAACACCAGATACAATTCTGACTCCATCTAAGGCTTGAGTAAGACCATATCTTGAAAATGCAGTCCAATTCTGATCCCCAAACCACAAAAAAAAAAAATAGAAAAAAACTAAATCAAGCACCGTGACATGAGACAAAACCCAATCCCAGCTCTGAGAAACCAGGTGTGCGAAAGCAGCTTAAGAGATTATATTGCGCTCATTTAAAGACACGAAGACTTGGTCACAGACCTATAACATCAAACCACCGGGTTAGTTTTGAAATACAAGAAAATACAATGACTACAACAACTGGCAGAGATGAAAAATAGATTAAGGATGTAATCCTGATGTGGGCAAAATTTTCTTAACAGAAAAAAAAAATGTTTTGAACACTGGATGAAGTTGCAGTCAAATGTTTTTATTATGCCAAGATTATTATCATTAATGCCTTTACAAACTGTTGATACCTTTAAAAAAAAAAAAAATGTCAGACATACTTTAATCAGTTCAGGAATTTACTACAAGTATACAAGAAAACGTATACTCATATATCAATTCTTTTTTCTCGTTTCAAGCTCTCAGAATCTACTGTAGAAACGCGAGACAGTAAACTGCAGTTGTATAATAGGACTTTTCCCTTTTCGTTCCATCCTGTTCAGTTCCACGCAGGCGTACTTTACCTCAGCATGATCTGTCTTCCATTCCCTCCCCTGCCACCTGTTGCTGCTGGAGAGGTGGAGGACTGGGGCAGACACCTCCTGCTATTGTATCCTTACACCCCCATCCCATGAGACTGACACAGGAACACACATAGAGGTTATAACCAGGTAACAGAGACATGGGCTGATAGGCCTAATCGTTTGTTTTGCCCACGTACTCTCTCTCTCTCTCTCTCTCTCTCTCTCTCTCTCTCTCTCTCTCTCTCTCTCAAGTACAACCACCTGGGTATCGGAAGGGTCAGAGACGGGCGACGCAGTGAGCCACCATTACCGTAGCTGTCAAGCCTCCCTCCCTGGCCCTGGGTGACCTCTTTCTTTTGTGCCTCACCTACAACCGTGGGGCTGGAGGCAGGCAATCCACAACCACCCCGTAAGAGCTGACAACACGCGACTCACACAACACGCCCGAATATCTACACCACCAAGACTGCCTCCGTCATGAAACCTTCCATCATAAGACTTGCGACCTGGCCTCGTCCCTGCCAGCCTTATACCAGCAAACATCGTAAGCCTTATAGAGCATAACAGGAACGAGAGTTCTTCTCTAACACTTAATGAGGAACACTGGACCACCTGGATCATGCCAGTTGTTCTTCAGATGCTGTTCTGTTCTCCAGAACACACGACACACATGGCCTTCTCGGGGAGGGTGGGTGTGTGTGGAGAGGAAGGTGGCTGAGCTGGACGAGGCCCAGCAGAATGGCTCAGGATCAACCTGAAGCATTACTGATTCCCAGGTGTTGTCACAGCTCACACCTGCCAACACGAGCTGCCATGATTGTTTCAGTGTAGGAAATGACAACACCTGCAGGAGAAACATTCTCCATCCAAAACGTCAGAATACGTGGCAAGTATTCTTTCTCCGCTATCTCCAGGGATGTATATTTTGCGTGTGTGGACGTATGTATATACATGTGTATGGGGGTGGGTTTGGCCATTTTTTCGTCTGTTTCCTTGCGCTACCTCGCAAACGCGGGAGACAGCGACAAAGCAAAAAAAAAATAAAATAAAATATATATATATATTATCCCTGGGGATAGGGGAGAAAGAATACTTCCCACGTATTCCCTGCGTGTCGTAGAAGGCGACTAAAAGGGGAGGGAGCGGGGGGCTGGAAATCCTCCCCTCTCATATTTTTTTTTAATTTTCCAAAAGAAGGAACAGAGAAAGGCGCCAGGTGAGGATATTCCCTCAAAGGCCCAGTTCTCTGTTCTTAACGCTACCTCGCTAATGCGGGAAATGGCGAATAGTTTGAAAGAAAAGAAAGATATATATATATATATATATATATATATATATATATATATATATATATATATATATATATATATATATATATATATATATATATATGGACAAAGTGCATACTTCGATGCTGTCTCCCGCGTTAGCGAGGTAGCGCAAGGAAACAGACGAAGGAATGGCCCAACCCACCCACATACACATGCATATACATGCACGTCCACACACGCACATATACATGCCTATACATTTGAACGTATACATATATATATATATATATATATATATATATATATATATATATATATATATATATATATATATATATATATATATATATATATATATATATATATATATATATATATATATATACAGGGTGGCTGAAAAAATGTCTATACACACTTTGAATCGTTATCAATACAGTGTCAATCAAACTACATGCAAGATATATAATTGAAATCAAAGAGGAGAGATGTGTTATCATGTTGAGCCATCGCAGGGGTTCAAACTGATAGCCTTTCTAACCCAGACACTGGTGACAACACACTTTCCATAGTGTTGCAAACAACATTAAGCAGTTCACATTGTCCCTCAACATCTGTTTTCATCTGATCGATTTTGCTGTCTGTTCTGGGCGATAAACATTATCTCTCAGGTGTCCTCCATTAAGAAAAAAGAATCCATTGGCGTGAGGTCTGGTGAGGGAGGGAGGCAGGGAGGGATGGAGGGTGAGGGGGAGGGGAGTATTCAGTGTTACCACCTCGGCCAATCCACCTCAGATCTGGAGATGTTGATCAAGACAGTAACTTACATCATGATGGTAGAGGGATGGGAGGTGCTCCGTGGTGCTGAAGATAACGACACATTTGTACACTTGGCTCGGAATTGTAAATCTTGGTCGTATAGTTTAATTGACACTGTGTTGATAAAATTTCAATGTGTGTATACATATTTTTGAGACAATATATATACATATATATTTATATCTATCTATTTATTTTGCTTTGTCGCTGTCTCCCGCGTTTGCGAGGTAGCGCAAGGAAACAGACGAAAGAAAATGGCCCAACCCACCCCCATACACATGTATATACACACACGTCCACACACGCAAATATACATACCTATACATCGCAATGTACACATATATATACACACACAGACACATACATATATACCCATGCACACAATTCATAGTCTGCCTTTATTCATTCCCATCGCCACCTCGCCACACATGGAATACCATCCCCTTCCCCCGTCATGTGTGCGAGGTAGCGCTAGGAAAAGACAACAAAGGCCTCATTCGTTCACACTCAGTCTCTAGCTGTCATGCAATAATGCCCGAAACCACAGCTCCCTTTCCACATCCAGGCCCCATACAGCTTTCCATGGTTTACCCCAGACGCTTCACATGCCTTGATTCAAATCACTGACAGCACGTCAACCCCGGTATACCACATCGATCCAATTCACTCTATTCCTTGCCCGCCTTTCACCCTCCTGCATGTTCAGGCCCCGATCACTCAAAATCTTTTTCACTCCATCTTTCCACCTCCAATTTGGTCTCCCACTTCTCCTCGTTCCCTCCACCTCCGACACATATATCCTCTTGGTCAATCTTTCCTCACTCATTCTCTCCATGTGCCCAAACCATTTCAAAACACCCTCTTCTGCTCTCTCAACCACGCTCTTTTTATTTCCACACATCTCTCTTACCCTTACATTACTTACTCGATCAAACCACCTCACACCACACATTGTCCTCAAACATCTCATTTCCAGCACATCCACCCTCCTGCGCACAACTCTATCCATAGCCCACGCCTCGCAACCATACAACATTGTTGGAACCACTATTCCTTCAAACATACCCATTTTTCATTTCCGAGATAACGTTCTCGACTTCCACACATTCTTCAAGGCTCCCAGAATTTTCGCCCCCTCCCCCACCCTATGATTCACTTCCGCTTCCATGGTTCCATCCGCTGCCAGATCCACTCCCAGATATCTAAAACACTTTACTTCCTCCAGTTTTTCTCCATTCAAACTTACCTCCCAACTGACTTGACCCTCAACCCTACTGTACCTAATAACCTTGCTCTTATTCACATATATATATATCTTTTTTTTTATTATATTTTGTCGCTGTCTCCCGCGTTTGCGAGGTAGCGCAAGGAAACAGACGAAAGAAATGGCCCCCCACCCATACACATGTATATACATACGTCCACACACGCAAATATACATACCTACACAGCTTTCCATGGTTTACCCCAGACGCTTCACATGCCTTGATTCAATCCACTGACAGCACGTCAACCCCGGTATACCACATCGCTCCAATTCACTCTATTCCTTGCCCTCCTTTCACCCTCCTGCATGTTCAGGCTCCGATCACACAAAATCTTTTTCACTCCATCTTTCCACCTCCAATTTGGTCTCCCTCTTCTCCTCGTTCCCTCCACCTCCGACACATATATCCTCTTGGTCAATCTTTCCTCACTCATTCTCTCCATGTGCCCAAACCACTTCAAAACACCCTCTTCTGCTCTCTCAACCACGCTCTTTTTATTTCCACACATCTCTCTTACCCTTACGTTACTCACTCGATCAAACCACCTCACACCACACATTGTCCTCAAACATCTCATTTCCAGCACATCCACCCTCCTGCGCACAACTCTATCCATAGCCCACGTCTCGCAACCATACAACATTGTTGGAACCACTATTCCTTCAAACATACCCATTTTTGCTTTCCGAGATAATGTTCTCGACTTCCATATATATATATATATATATATATATATATATATATATATATATATATATATAGAGAGAGAGAGAGAGAGAGAGAGAGAGAGAGAGAGAGAGAGTATTTTTCACTTATGAACCATTAATTTTCACATTTCAATATTTCAAGTACATGACTTATCTAACTATCTATCAACTCAATGTTTACTATATCTGACCCTGATCTTTGCTGAGAATATATAGCCATTAGAACAGTTCAGTCTCGTTGTCTTGTGCAGGACCATGTGTTCAAAATGTTTATTTCTTATCAAACTTTCGCGTGGATCATATCTACTTGTGGACTTGTATTTCTGTCTATCTATCATCAGTCTATCTCCCATGATGCTCATCTCCCTATCTCTCCCGTCCTTATCTTCCTCCTCCTCCTCTGCTTATCAGCATCATCAGCATAATGACTGATCCATCTATCAACCAAAACAAAAACACGAACACTTCCTTGTGTGTATGTAAACAAGATCACCTCAACTGCCAACCAAAACTCGGCGACAAAAGCACAAACCGGCAACTCTCCCCCCCACATCCACCCCCCTCCCTCCCCACACCCCCCTCCCCCCCCCATCTGCCACCAACCAATGATCTTGCACAACAAGCCGGCAACCATCTCCTCCCCCCTCCCCCTCCCCCCCAATCCCCCAGCTGACCAATCCGCGCTCTGCTTTGAGTCATCAGCTTGTTTACATTGCACACAGCTTAAGCTGATTGGATGAAGGATAGCAAGCCTTCAATAGCGTGCAGTTTCCCCGATCTCAATGCACGCCTTTGTCTATTGATACGTGAGTCTCTCTCTCTCTCTCTCTCTCTCTCTCTCTCTCTCTCTTGAACACCACAGGAAGAACAAATGAACACTTGACGACATAACAGTGGGAAGGAGGAGGATGTTGGAAGAACATTTGAGTGACAGCTGAACAGCAACAGAACATACCCGCGAGAACAAAATAACTTCCGTATAATAGAGGAGTAACCGCTGGATGATGAAGAACACGGCCGTTGTATAGCAAGAACAGTTAAATGTAACAATAACAGACGCTGGAGAACAAGATGCAGTCCCTGGCTAGCAATATAATATAGGTATAACCACAGGAGGAAGAATTTACATAACAGAGAACACTAGAGAACAGAACGAGAGCACTGTGAAGGTCATCAGAACATCAGTGTAGAACTTATATAACATTCATGTTTGTTCTCCTCTACCAAACAGGTCCCCAGACCACGGCAGTGCACAACCCACATCATGGCCATCCACTGGCACGGGCCTGGTCATCGTGCCAGAGCCACCCCCAGGCCTGGCCATCGTGCCAGAGCCACCCCCAGGCCTGGCCATCGTGCCAGAGCCACCCCCAGGCCTGGCCATCGTGCCAGAGCCACCCCCAGGCCTGGCCATCGTGCCAGAGCCACCCCTAGGCCTGGCCATCGTGCCAGAGCCACCCCCAGGCCTGGCCATCGTGCCAGAGCCACCCCCAGGCCTGGCCATCGTGCCAGAGCCACCCCCAGGCCTGGTCACCGTGCCAGAGTCACCCCCAGGCCTGGCCATCGTGCCAGAGCCACCCCCAGGCCTGACCATCGTGCCAGAGCCACCCCCAGGCCTGGCCACCGTGCCAGAGCCACCCCCAGGCCTGACCATCGTGCCAGAGCCACCCCCAGGCCTGGCCATCGTGCCAGAGCCACCCCCAGGCCTGGCTATCGTGCCAGAGCCACCCCCAGGCCTGACCATCGTGCCAGAGCCACCCCCAGGCCTGGCCACCGTGCCAGAGCCACTCCCAGGCCTGGCCATCGTGCCAGAGCCATCCCCAGGCCTGGCCACCGTGCCAGAGCCACCCCAAGGCCTGGCCATCGTGCTAGAGCCACCCCCAGGCCTGGCCATCGTGCCAGAGCCACTCCCAGGCCTGGCCACCGTGCCAGAGCCACTCCCAGGCCTGGCCATCGTGCCAGAGCCACCCCCAGGCCTGGCCATCGTGCCAGAGCCACTCCCAGGCCTGGCCATCGTGCCAGAGCCACCCCCAGGCCTGGCCATCGTGCCAGAGCCACTCCCAGGCCTGGCCACCGTGCCAGAGCCACCCCCAGGCCTGGCCATCGTGCCAGAGCCACCCCCAGGCCTGGCCACCGTGCCAGAGCCACCCCCAGGCCTGGCCATCGTGCCAGAGCCACCCCCAGGCCTGGCCACCGTGCCAGAGCCACCCCCAGGCCTGGCCATCGTGCCAGAGCCACCCCCAGGCCTGACACACACACACACGTCAGGGAACCCTCTCAACCCAGAGTTTTACATAAAGGGTTAAGGCAATCTCATTAGCCTCAGAAATTATGCACGGCTGGAGGCCTCCCCCCGTGGCTCGCCCCTCAGCTCTAGTCTCGCCATTCACAGATAACTAATCTGGAAGGTAAACAGATGTGTGTGTGTGTGTGGGAGAGAGAGAGAGAGAGTCACGCCGGCCAGACGTTGCTACCCCCTGTCCATCACACCACGTACATAGAACAGGTATGTTATGTACGCCAGGTTACCACACACACACACACACACACACACACACACACACACACCCACACACCCACACACACACACACACACACCCACACACACACAAACACACACGGGCTGGGAGTCCCCGCGGGCCAGCCCGGGGTCAAGCCTGCATGGGTTCCAATCATGTTCGCGGCAGTCGGCCCACACCCGGCCCAGGTGTTCTGCCCTCCCCCGACACTGGTTGATAAACTGGTACGTACCTCGGTTAGGCTGGCGCGCGCGCGCGCGCGCGTGTGTGTGTGTGTGTGTGTGTGTAAACACAACAGTACAGACATAATACATACATCCAGCTCTCTCCCTGCAGCACACCTACTGTAACTACAGGAGCGACTCCAATACAGCTCTTCCTACAACAGGATTACATAATCATACACACGTACACATACTACAGAATCTTGAACACAGGGACAGCCAGTTACATGTAAACACAAACATAAAGAAACAGACTAACAAAGCTAGACATACGAACACACACATGTAAACACAAACAGACTAACAAAGCTAGACATACGAACACACACATGTAAACACAAACAG
>NC_092296.1:14149008-14224008 GCF_036320965.1 Panulirus ornatus
GAGTGAGTGAGAGAGAGCAGGTAATGAGGCTGAGTGAGTGAGTGAGAGCAGGTAATGAGGCTGAGTGAGTGAGTGAGAGAGAGAGAGAGAGAGAGAGAGAGAGAGAGAGAGAGAGAGAGAGAGAGAGAGACCAAGTTATGAGGCTGAGTGAGTGAGTGAGAGAGAGCAGGTAATGAGGCTGAGTGAGTGAGTGAGAGAGAGCAGGTAATGAGGCTGAGTGAGTGAGTGAGAGAGAGCAGGTCATGAGGCTGAGTGAGTGAGTGAGAGAGAGCAGGTAATGAGGCTGAGTGAGTGAGTGAGAGAGAGCAGGTAATGAGGCTGAGTGAGTGAGTGAGAGAGAGCAGGTAATGAGGCTGAGTGAGTGAGTGAGAGAGAGCAGGTAATGAGGCTGAGTGAGTGAGTGAGAGAGAGCAGGTAATGAGGCTGAGTGAGTGAGTGAGAGAGAGTAGGTAATGAGGCTGAGTGAGTGAGTGAGTGAGTGAGAGAGAGAGAGCAGAGTTCCCTGAGATGAGTTAAAGATACGTGAGGAGATGATAATAGATGACATGCTAGATCATGTGTGTGTGTACACAGCAGACCAGACGAGGTGTAATGATCACCTGTCTCGCCCACCCACACAACATCTTCCTCCTACAACTGCTGGGACAGAAATGTGTGAGCATGTCTGCCACGTCGCTTGACGACCTGTGCAGTGTGCCACAGCTGGAAACCATAGCGGCCGAGAGAGAGAGAGAGAGAGAGAGAGAGAGAGAGAGAGAGAGAGAGAGAGAGAGAGAGAGAGAGAGAGAGAGAGAGAGAGAGAGAGAGAGAGAGAGAGAGGCTAGAATTATAATATCCTTCTCAGAACTAATAGAGAAGGTCCAGAGGAGGGCGAGATCGGGTACCAGGGGAAAGCTGGAGGGCCATGTGTCTGTAGATCTACATGGGTAAGAGAGAAGAGTTAGGTGTGACTTGATAACAACCTTCAAGTGTCCAAACCAGTTCCATGATGCCTCCAGTCAATAACTCGTCCAGACAAGCACTTATAAAAGTAACAGTGGTAGATGAAAGGAGTCATGAAGTACTTACATAAGTAACAGTGGTAGATGAAAGGAGTCATGAAGTACTTATATAAGTAACAGTGGTAGATGAAAGGAGTCATGAAGTACTTATATAAGTAACAGTGGTAGATGAAAGGAGTCATGAAGTACTTATATAAGTAACAGTGGTAGACGAAAGGAGTCATGAAGTACTTATATAAGTAACAGTGGTAGATGAAAGGAGTCATGAAGTACTTATATAAGTAACAGTGGTAGATGAAAGGAGTCATGAAGTACTTATATAAGTAACAGTGGTAGATGAAAGGAGTCATGAAGTACTTATATAAGTAACAGTGGTAGATGAAAGGAGTCATGAAGTACTTATATAAGTAACAGTGGTAGATGAAAGGAGTCATGAAGTACTTATATAAGTAACAGTGGTAGATGAAAGGAGTCATGAAGTACTTATATAAGTAACAGTGGTAGATGAAAGGAGTCATGAAGTACTTATATAAGTAACAGTGGTAGATGAAAGGAGTCATGAAGTACTTATATAAGTAACAGTAGTACATGACAGTATGACAGCATGACAGTATGACAGTATGACATATGAAAGCATGACAGTATGACAATATGACAGTATGACAGCATGGTAGTGGTGAAAACTTCCTCCTCTACTATATGAATAGATTATCACACACTCTCTCTCTCTCTCTCTCTCTCTCTCTCTCTCTCTCTCTCTCTCTCTCTCTCTCTCCCACGTTTCCCCCTGGCCCCAGCCCCCGCCAGTCGCTGTTCCCGGGATCGGCCCGTCGCCTGCACCGAGCTGGCTACAGCAAAGCAAGATACATAAACATGACCCGTGTTATGTAACAACACAAACAAGACAAACAAAACAAACAAAACACAACCGTTAAAGAAAACGAATGGTTCATCCCTCCCCCATACAGCAGACTCCCGGATGACGTTTTCTATGTAACATATCCCCAATAAGATATACTACGATAAAGATGAGAGTAATTCCTTCGTCTATGAGTGATAACGACCATAGACCAATAACTGATAACCAATGTCCACACACACACACACACTTACCATCCACGAGAAACATTTCAGAAAAAAACATTTTGAAAATTAGAAAAAAAAAAGTGTTCATTGGAAAAATTAGGAAATTTGACAAATGTATACAATACAAAAAATTGGAACATTTTCAAAAGTTTGTTCAATAGAAAAAAAAATTAAGAAATTTAAGTAAAATCAATAGAAAATCTTAGGAAATTTGAAAAATGTGTTGAACAGAAAAACTTTAAGACATTTATAAAATGTCTTTAATATAAGATTACGAAATTCTACAAAATGTCTTCAATAAAAAAAACTGGTAAATTTACAAAATGTCTTCAATAAAACAAAAACTGGTAAATTTACAAAATGTCTTCAATAAAAAACTGGTAAATTTACAAAATGTCTTCAATAAAAAACTGTGAAATTTACAAAATGTCTTCAATAAAAACCTGGGAAATTTACAAAATGTCTTCAATAAAAACCTGGGAAATTTACAAAATGTCTTCAATAAAAACCTGGGAAATTTACAAAATGTCTTCAATAAAAACCTGGGAAATTTACAAAATGTCTTCAATAAAAAACTGGGAAATTTACAAAATGTCTTCAATAAAAACCTGGGAAATTTACAAAATGTCTTCAATAAAAACCTGGGAAATTTACAAAATGTCTTCAATAAAAACCTGGGAAATTTACAAAATGTCTTCAATAAAAACCTGGGAAATTTACAAAATGTCTTCTATAAAAAACATTAGGAAATTTAAAGAAAAAGTCTTCAGTATAATTCGTGTCATTTCTCCGTCTTCGTATGGACCATAACGACCCGAATACATTCATTAACGACGATAAATCGTTTATCACTACGATGTACAGAGGAGATAAATGTGTCCTACACGCAGGCAGTGTGACGCACCAACACACAAAATGGCATTTGCTTTACATGAGGAAAATCTGTCAACAATGTGGCTCATTAGGGAAGTCGGCCGGGTTATGTGAAGTGCCTCAGGCAGGAGGCTCATAAGGCGAAGTGTTGAGTGCAAGATGATGAACACGCCAAAATACCGACATAACTAGAGAGAGGGACGTACTCTAAGCACGCCAAATATGGCTATAACTAGAGGGAGGGACGTACTCTAAGCACGCCAAATATGGCTATAACTAGAGGGAGGGAGGGACGTACTCTAAGCACGCCAAATATGGCTATAACTAGAGGGAGGGAGGGACGTACTCTAAGCACGCCAAATATGGCTATAACTAGAGGGAGGGAGGGACGTACTCTAAGCACGCCAAATATGGCTATAACTAGAGGGAGGGAGGGACGTACTCTAAGCACGCCAAAATACCGACGTAACTAGAGGGAGGGAGGGACGTACTCTATGCACGCCAAATATGGCTATAACTAGAGGGAGGGAGGGACGTACTCTAAGCACGCCAAAATACCGACATAACTAGAGGGAGGGAGGGACGTACTCTATGCACGCCAAATATGGCTATAACTAGAGGGAGGGAAGGGCCTACTCTAAGCACGCCAAATACCGCCATAACTAGAGGGAGGGACGTACTCTAAGCACGCCAAATACCGCCATAGCTAGAGGGAGGGAGGGACGTACTCTAAGCACGCCAAATATGGCTATAACTAGAGGGAGGGAGGGACGTACTCTAAGCACGCCAAATATGGCTATCTCTAATGGGATGTATTGGCCCAAGCGCGCCAAATATCGCCATCGCTAGGGGGGCTGTGTATGCCCAAACACGCCAAATATCATCTTTAGGTGGGGCTGTGTATGACCAAACACGCCAAATATCATCTTTAGGGGGGCTGTGTATGACCAAACGCGCCAAATATCGCCAACTCTAGGGGGCTGTGTATGTCCAAGCACGCCAAATATCGCCAACTCTAGGGGGCTGTGTATGTCCAAGCACGCCAAATATCGCCAACTCTAGGGGGCTGTGTATGTCCAAGCACGCCAAATATCGCCAACTCTAGGGGGTTGTGTATGTCCAAGCACGCCAAATATCGTCAACTCTAGGGGGCTGTGTATGTCCAAGCACGCCAAATATCGCCAACTCTAGGGAGCTGTGTATGTCCAAGCACGCCAAATATCGCCAACTCTAGGGGGTTGTGTATGTCCAAGCACGCCAAATATCGCCAACTCTAGGGGGCTGTGTATGTCCAAGCACGCCAAATATCGCCAACTCTAGGGGGCTGTGTATGTCCAAGCACGCCAAATATCGCCAACTCTAGGGGGTTGTGTATGTCCAAGCACGCCAAATATCGCCAACTCTAGGGGGCTGTGTATGTCCAAGCACGCCAAATATCGCCAACTCTAGGGGGCTGTGTATGTCCAAGCACGCCAAATATCGCCAACTCTAGGGGGCTGTGTATGTCCAAGCACGCCAAATATCGCCAACTCTAGGGGGTTGTGTATGTCCAAACACGCCAAATATCGCCAACTCTAGGGGGTCTGTATGTATGCCGGAGCACGCCAAACATCGCCAACTCTAGGGGGTTGTGTATGTCCAAGCACGCCAAATATCGCCAACTCTAGGGGGTTGTGTATGTCCAAGCACGCCAAACATCGCCAACTCTAGGGGGTCTGTATGTATGCCGGAGCACGCCAAACATCGCCAACTCTAGGGGGTCTGTATGTATGCCGGAGCACGCCAAACATCGCCAACTCTAGGGGGTCTGTATGTATGCCGGAGCACGCCAAACATCGCCAACTCTAGGGGGTCTGTATGTATGCCGGAGCACGCCAAACATCGCCAACTCTAGGGGGTCTGTATGTATGCCGGAGCACGCCAAACATCGCCAACTCTAGGGGGTCTGTATGTATGCCGGAGCACGCCAAACATCGCCAAACACATTATAAGTGTGTTCCTATAAGTAGGAAGGCTTGGCCCCCTTCCTTTTCTGGAGGCACTTATAACACATAAACCTTCTCAAGTGGCCTGCCTTGCTTGAGTCACATATATCATTATCTAAGTGGACGGAGATGATAGATGGTGACGTAATGGACCTAAGATGGCGATCCGTCAATCTATCATCTTCTACCCCCGTCGCCAGAGAGAGAGGAAAACGGGCATACGGTACATTAGTGGGTCTTCCTAACGAAAACGGGAAATACGAATCCTTCACGAGTAGAATCATAGGAGAATGGCCAATGATCTTATATTCAATAACATTTCTTATTCCTGGCTATATAGATACTCTCTCTCTCTCTCTCTCTCTCTCTCTCTCTCTCTCTCTCTCTCTCTCTCTCTCTCTCTCTCTCTCTCTCTCTCTCACCTCCCCCACCGTCGACCGCAGGATGGCGCAACATCCCTACCTCAGTTCCCGGGGTTTAACAACCTGCTTCACATACACACACTAAGAATACCATTAAATATATGTGTTGTGTATCATATGATTCACTTTAGTATATATTCCGCCACATATACATATGTAAGGGCCTCAGTGGCGCTATGGTTCGAAGTTACTGACCTTGGTAGTGATGAAATGACGGGGAGATGGAGTGAGTATTTTGTAGGACTGTTGAATGTGTTTGATGATAAGAGTGGCAGATGTAGGGTATTTTGGTTGGGGTGATGTGCGAAGTGAGAGGGTCAGGGAGAATGGTATGGTGAAGATAGAAGAGGTGGTGAAAGCCTTGCGGAAGATGAAATGTGGCAAGGCGGCGGGAATAGATGGTATGGCACTTAAATCTATAAAGAAAGGGGATGACTGTGTTGTTGAGTGATTAGTTGAGATAATCAATGCATGTATGAATCATGGTGAGGTGCCTGAGGGCTGGCAGAATGCATGTGTAGTGCCAATGTATAAAGGCAAAGGGGATAAAGGCGAGTGTTCAAACTACAGACATAAGTTTGATGAGCATTCCTGGTACGCTGTAAGGGAGGGTATTGATTGAGATGGTGAAGGCATGTACAGAGCATCAGACTGGGGAGAACCAGTGTGGTTTGTTTTTATGGATGGGGTTGTTAAGGAGATAAATGCAAGAGTTTTGGAGAGAGGGGCAAGTATGCAGTCTGCTGGGGATGAGAGGGCCTGGGAAGCTAGTATCGTGTTGTTCGCTGATGATACAGCACTGGTGGCTGATTCGAGTTAGAAACTGCAGAGGTTGGTGACTGAGTTTGGAAGTGTTTGCGAAAGAAGAAAGTTGAGAGTAAATGTGAATAAGAGCACGGTTATTAGGTTCAGTAGGGCTGAGGGACACGTAAATTGGGATGTAAGACTGAATGAAGGAAAATTGGAGGAAGTGAGGTGTTTTAGATATCTAGGAGTAGACTTGACAGTGAATGGAACGATGGAAGTGGAAGTGAGTGGGTAAAGGGTCTAGGAACGATGAAGAATGTGTGGAAAGGGAGATCGTTACCTGGGGAATGGAAAACTAGGTATGTTTATTAGTAAAGTAGTTCCAACAATGATATATGGCTGCAAGGCGTGGGCTGTAGATAGGGTTGTGCGGAGGAGGGTGGATGTGTTGGAAATGAGATGTTTGAGGACGATATGTGGTGTGAGGTGGTTTGATCGAGTAAGTAATGAAAGGGTAAGAGAGAGGTGTAGTAATAAAAAGAGTGTGGTTGAAGAGAGCAGAAGAGGGTGTTTTGAAATGGTTTGATCACATGGAGAGAATGAATGTAGAAAGATTGACAAAGAGGATATATGTGTCAGAGGTGGAGGGAACGAGAAGTGGGAGACCAAATTGGAGGTGGAAGGATTGAGTGAAAAAGATTTTGAGCGATAGGGGCCTGAACATACAGGAGGGTGAAAGGCGTGCAAGGAATAGCGTGAATTGGAACGATGTTGTATACCGGGGTCGACGTGCTGTCAATGGACTGAACCAAGGCATGTAAAGCGTCTCGGGTTAACCATGGAAAGGTCTGTGTGGCCTGGATGAGGATAGGGAGCTGTGGTTTCGGTGCATTACACATGACAGCTAGCGAATGCCACCTTTTTAATTCTGTTCCTGGCGCTACCTCGCTAAAGAGGAAAATGGCGATCAAGCGTGAATAACAAATGTATTGTTAATATCATCATTATTACTATATGGCCAGCAAGGAAATACTGGACTACTCTGGAGTCGGATCTTCTATGAGATGGTACTCCAATCTGGGTCGTAACAACAAGCAGACGCATCCTAGTAATATATACGTGTGTGTGTGTGTGTGTGTGTGTGTGTGTGTGTGTGTGTAGGACAACTTAACCACTTACCCAACATGGGGCAACAAACAGTTAAGGTCACCTGGTTCTATCCACGACTGGAACACACAGGTCCCAGTGACCCAGCAGCAGCAGCACTAGGCACTACACCACAGACACTCACCACAAGCCATATACGACACAGGATCGAGTCTCAACTAAATGGCTCCTGAAACCCTTCCTCCGACCCTCTGCCACTCCACGGTGCAGGTTCCTCTCGCCTCACCAGTGAAGACCTCTGGCCAATTAGGTCGCAGCGTATGATACTTAAAACCTGGTTTAAGGAGGTGCCACAGGTGGATGGCCATTATATCCAGCAATCAACATCTCTAACGATCCTCCTGGCGTGGATTACCAGCACCTCATCAACACTTGATCCTCAAGACTCGCTAAAAGAAACAATCCTCCAAGTAGAGGTAATCATGTCTCCATACTCAATCCTCCATCCTCAGGTAGAGGTAATCCTGCCTCCATGCTCAATCCTCCATCTCCAGGTCTACACCTGCCTCCATACTCAATCCTCCATCCCCAGGTACAGAGGTAATCATGTCTCCATACTCAATCCTCCATCTCCAGGTCTACACCTGCCTCCATACTCAATCCTCCATCCCCAGGTACAGAGGTAATCCTGCCTCCGTACTCAATCCTCCATCTCCAGGCCTACACCTGCCTCCATACTCAATCCTACATCCCCAGGTACAGAGGTAATCCTGCCTCCATACTCAATCCTCCATCTTCAGGCCTACACCTGCCTCCATACTCAATCCTCCATCTCCAGGCCTACACCTGCCTCCATACTCAATCCTCCATCCCCAGGTACAGAGGTAATCCTGCCTCCATACTCAATCCTCCATCTCCAGGTCTACACCTGCCTCCATACTCAATCCTCCATCTCCAGGCCTACACATGCCTCCATACTCAATCCTCCATCTCCAGGTCTACACATGCCTCCATACTCAATCCTCCATCTCCAGGCCTACACCTGCCTCCATACTCAATCCTCCATCTCCAGGCCTACACCTGCCTCCATACTCAATCCTCACTTCCAGGTCAGCTGACCCGAGCGTCGTAAGGACCCTGGCTGAAGTAACATATAAATGTGTGTGTATTCACATGCCTCCTGCTACCACGAACAACCCAACAGCTTCTGGAAATATTCAATAAAACTTTCCTATAAAACTACGTTTCCTTCAGCGTCTAGTGTGGGAAAATCTGACCCTATACCACATCTTTACGTTTGATATCACTTCATTATAATATCTAATTGGAATATGCCTGGCTAGACTTCCGCGTTTTAAACCGACATCTTTAACTACATTGATTACATTAAAGTGTACACGTTCTACTGGTACATCTACAGAACTACATACCAATGTTATTTACATACATTCTGTACCATAAACCTACTACATTAGTTAGTGGAAAATTTAATGAGAACGGCATGAACTTAATTATCTGGTGTATATGTGTGTATGTATGTTACGGTACACAAAGACATGTGGACACCAGCGTGTGTGTGTGTGTGTTGGGTACTTACGCCAGGACACACACACACACACACACACACACACACACACACAGGTGGTGGGGGGGTGGGGTATACCCCAGTGCTCAGCGCCAAACACCACGGTCCCTAAACCTGTGGTAGACAAGGTTATTCAGCTACTTCTTACCACACACGGGAGGCGACAGTAAGGGTCCATACACCCCCCCAGCATTACGCCACCGACACACCAACCGACCCAACACACAGGGGCGGGATGAACACCCCTGGGCTGCCTGTGACCCAGTTACCTGCACTGTGATGCCTCGAACCCTGGACCACTGATTCATACAACCTCCTCCTCCTCCTCCCGTCCCCTAGCCACTACACCCTGTAGGCTCTCAGAAGTTATTAGCGTACACTAAATTAGTTATCAAGTACGTTATCAAACACACGATTATCATAAATCTACTGTGATGTTTAACACACACTTTGTATGTGATGCTTAACACACACTTAGTATGTGATGTTTAACACACACTTAGTATGTGATGTTTAACACACACTTAGTATGTGATGTTTGACACACACTTAGTATGTGATGCTTGACACACACTTAGTATGTGATGCTTAACACACACTTAGTATGTGATGCTTGACACACACTTAGTATGTGATGCTTAACACACACTTAGTATGTGATGCTTAACACACACTTAGTATGTGATGCTTAACACACACTTAGTATGTGATGCTTAACACACACTTAGTATGTGATGCTTAACACACACTTAGTATGTGATGCTTAACACACACTTAGTATGTGATGCTTAACACACACTTAGTATGTGATGCTTAACACACACTTAGTATGTGATGCTTAACACACACTTAGTATGTACTTAGTATGTGATATTTGACACACACTTAGTATGTGATGCTTAACACACACTTAGTATGTGATGCTTAACACACACTTAGTATGTGATGCTTAACACACACTTAGTATGTGATGCTTAACACACACTTAGTATGTGATGCTTAACACACACTTAGTATGTGATGCTTAACACACACTTAGTATGTGATGCTTAACACACACTTAGTATGTGATGCTTAACACACACTTAGTATGTGATGCTTAACACACACTTAGTATGTGATGCTTAAACACACACTTAGTATGTGATGCTTAACACACACTTAGTATATGACGCTTAACACTCACTTAGTATGTGATGCTTAACACACACTTAGTATGTACTTAGTATGTGATGCTTAACACACACTTAGTATGTGATGCTTAACACACACTTAGTATGTCATCTTCGACCGAGCTTCGACCATGACGCGTTGAGAGAGATCGGTCGTTGTACTACATCACGACATCGGCCGTTCCTACAGAGCAACAGAGACGATGATGGGGGAATGTGTGAGGGGTCGACTGGAGATGAGGCCTCCACACAGGGCGTTACTGGCGAAGGGACTTGATGAGAATGTACAGACCCTCCAGGTTATTATAACCTGCCCACGAGGGAGGATTGGGGAAGGCCCTTCTCCATAAGGGATTCGGGATGGGTTCCAATCCTGCCCATGTGTTACGACTGGGGTTGAGGGAGGACTGGGGAAGGCCCATCTCCACAAGGGATTCGGAAGTGGTTCCAGTGTGTGTGTGTGGGGGGGGGGGGGGGGGGACCACGGGACGGGATGGACCTCATGTTATACAATCGTTAGGACAAAGGAAGAATAACCCCCACACACCCCCACACACCCACACCCCACACACCCCACACACCCACACACCCCACACACCCACCCCCACACACCCCACACACCCACCCCCACACACCCCACACACCCCCACACCCCCACACACCCACACACCCCACACACCCACCCCCACACACCCCACACACCCACCCCCACACACCCCACACACCCACACACCCCACACACCCCTCCTGGGCCGGGACTCACGACAGATTGCAATCAGTCATAATGAAGGCGACCCCCAGAACATCTCCCTCCCTCAGCCACGTCACTCACCCCCACACATATACTCCATGTTTGACCACTTCCAGGTCTCTCAGTAATATTATCTACCATTCATTATACTTGATCGCTGTTTCCCGCGTCAGAGAAATAGCGCCAGGAAACAGAAGAATAATGGCCCATCCACTCATACACACATATGTTTACATAAGCGCCCATACACGCACCTATCACCATATCAACATATACACATATACATACATATACATACACAGACATATACATATATACACATGTACAAGTTCATACTTGCTTGCCTTCATCCATTCCTGTCGCTACCCCACCTTACAGGAAACAGCATCGCCACCCCCTGCTTCATCGAGGTAGCGCCAGGAAAACAGACACAAAAGGCCATATTCGTTCATTCTAGCTGCCATGTATAATGGACCGAAACCACGGCTCCCTTTCCACATCCAGGCCCCACAAAACTTTCCATGGTTTACCCCAGACTGGGAAATGAAACAAGATAAGTTCCCAAGTGCACTTTCGTGTAATAATCACATCATCAGGGGAGACACAAGAGAGAAATATAACAGTCAGTTGATATACAACGAAAAGACGTAGCTATATATATATATATATATATATATATATATATATATATATATATATATATATATATATATATGTGTGTGTGTTTTATATTTTTATTATACTTTGTCGCTGTCTCCCGCGTTTGCGAGGTAGCGCAAGGAAACAGACGAAAGAAATGGCCCAACCCCCCCCCCCATACACATGTATATACATACGTCCACACACGCAAATATACATACATACACAGCTTTCCATGGTTTACCCCAGACGCTTCACATGCCTTGATTCAATCCACTGACAGCACGTCAACCCCGGTATACCACATCGCTCTAATTCACTCTATTCCTTGCCTGCCTTTCACCCTCCTGCATGTTCAGGCCCCGATCACACAAAATCTTTTTCACTCCATCTTTCCACCTCCAATTTGGTCTCCCTCTTCTCCTTGTTCCCTCCACCTCCGACACATATGTCCTCTTGGTCAATCTTTCCTCACTCATTCTCTCCATGTGCCCAAACCACTTCAAAACACCCTCTTCTGCTCTCTCAACCACGCTCTTTTTATTTCCACACATCTCTCTTACCCTTACGTTACTCACTCGATCAAACCACCTCACACCACACATTGTCCTCAAACATCTCATTTCCAGCACATCCATCCTCCTGCGCACAACTCTATCCATAGCCCACGCCTCGCAACCATACAACATTGTTGGAACCACTATTCCTTCAAACATACCCATTTTTGCTTTCCGAGATAATGTTCTCGACTTCCACACATTCTTCAAGGCCCCCAGAATTTTCGCCCCCTCCCCCACCCTATGACCCACTTCCGCTTCCATGGTTCCATCCGCTGCCAGATTCACTCCCAGATATCTAAAACACTTCACTTCCTCCAGTTTTTCTCCATTCAAACTCACCTCCCAATTGACTTGACCCTCAACCCTACTGTACCTAATAACCTTGCTCTTATTCACATTTACTCTTAACTTTCTTCTTCCACACACTTTACCAAACTCATATATATATATATATATATATATATATATATATATATATATATATATATATATATATATATATATATATAAACTGATAACTACGTCACAGAAGGAAATTCTTAGCTTTAATCGTTTTAATGACTGATTATCTCCTTTGATTAACATCTGACTGCCCCTGACACAGACACACACACACACACACACACACACACCGAAGGTCACACCAGACCAGCCAGACATGACCTCCCTCCCGGAGTGCCACACGTCACACAACCCAGCCATCCACACTGCCCCACGGTTGTACAAACTTCCCAAAACAACACAGGCTACAACTGTTGGAGCCCCCCCCCCACACCCCCACTTGACGAGGGGGTGATTAATAGAGAGTGAGTCAGCCGGAGCAATATCCTCACAACACCCGCGGTTAGTAGTGAGGAACAGCAACATGTGTTCCGCTGGGTTGGGTACAAGAGGCACGTCTGTGCCGTGGTGAGGGTGTGGGTGTGGGTGAGGGTGTGGGTGTGGGTGAGGGTGTGGGTGTGGGTGGGCGTGGGTGTGGGTGGGCGTGGGTGTGGGTGGGAGAATGAGAGATGTGGCAAAGAAAACTCTGATCCAGCACTGGCTGGGTTGTGGCATCGGATCATCATGATATCGAGGAGAAAATGGGTTATGGTTGTAAATGGGTGATGGTTGTAAATGGGTTATGGTTGTAATTGGGTTATGGTTGTAAAAGGGTGATGGTTGTAAATGGCTGATAGTTGTAAAAGGGTGATGGATGTAAATGGATAATGATTGTGTTATGGTTGTAAATGGGTTTTGGTTGTAAATGGGTTATGGTTGTAAATGGGTTATGGTGGTAAATGGGTGATGGTTGTAAATGGGTTATGGTTGTAATTGGGTTATGGTTGTAAAAGGGTGATGGTTGTAAATGGCTGATAGTTGTAAAAGGGTGATGGATGTAAATGGATAATGATTGTGTTATGGTTGTAAATGGGTGATGGTTGTAAATGGGTTATGGTGGTAAATGGGTGATGGTTGTAAATGGGTTATGGTTGTAAATAGGTGATGATTGTAAATGGGTTATGGTTGTAAATGGGTTGTGTTTGTAAATATGTTAAGGTTGTAAATGGGTGATGGTTGTAAATGGGTTATGGTGGTTAATGGGTTATGGTTGTAAATGGGTTATGGTTGTAAATAGGTGATGGTTGTAAATGGGTTATGGTTGTAAATGGATGATGGTTGTAAAGGGATGATGGTTGTAAATGGGTGATGGTTGTAAATGGGTTATGGTTGTAAATGGGTTATGGTTGTAAATGGGTGATGGTTGTAAATGGGTGATGATTGTAAATATGTTAAGGTTGTAAACGGGTTATGGTTGTAAATGGGTTATGTTTGTAAATATGTTAAGATTGTAAATGGGTTATGGTTGTAAATGGATGATGGTTGTAAAGGGATGATGGTTGTAAATGGGTGATGGTTGTAAATGGGTTATGGTTGTAAATGGGTTATGGTTGTAAATGGGTGATGATTGTAAATATGTTAAGGTTGTAAATGGGTTATGGTTGTAAATGGGTTATGTTTGTAAATATGTTAAGATTGTAAATGGGTTATGGTTGTAAATGGATGTTGGTTGTAAAGGGATGATGGTTGTAAATGGGTTATGGTTGTAACTGTCTGAAGCGGAGGGAGTTAGATGGGCGGGGTAGAACTGTACGACCAGGACGACCTCACCAGGAGTCGTCCAGCGACCACGATGTGGGTCTACGACCACGACGACCTCACCAAGAGTCGTCCAGCGACCACGATGTGGGTCTACGACCAGGACGACCTCACCAGGAGTCGTCCAGCGACCACGATGTGGGTCTACGACCACGACGACCTCACCAGGAGTCGTCCAGCGACCACGATGTGGGTCTACGACCACGACGACCTCACCAGGAGTCGTCCAGCGACCACGGTGTGGGTCTACGACCAGGACGACCTCACCAGGAGTCGTCCAGCGACCACGGTGTGGGTCTACGACCAGGACGACCTCACCAGGAGTCGTCCAGCGACCACGGTGTGGGTCTACGACCAGGACGACCTCACCAGGAGTCGTCCAGCGACCACGGTGTGGGTCTACGACCAGGACGTGTGTGTGTGTGTGTGTGTGTGTGTGTGTGTGTGTGTGTGTGTGTGTGTGGTCGTCAACGTGTCCTGAACTACGATGAACCACGACTACCACACTAGGGGGAGGGAGGGAGGGAGGGGGTGGAGGTGGGGTGTGTGGGGGAGGGGGGAGTGGTCAGCTGGGCGGGTGGGAGGAGTTATGCCAGGAAGGGGGGGGGGGATGATGGGGGGGAGGGTGATGGGGGGAGGGGGAGGGGGGTTGGTGGTGGTGGTGGTTGATGGTGGGGGGGGGGGGGGGTTATGTTAGTTCAAGTGCGGGTTGCCCGCCTTGTGCCTGGTGGCCAACGTACCGCACCATCATCACGTAGGCCCCCCTACCCCTCCCCCCCACCGCGTCACGTGACGACACGTGGTCTGAGCACGTGCTGCCGACACATGTGGGGACGACGGGAATCCGCCACACACAACAATAACAACAACAACAACAACACCTCCACACCTCACATGACAACAACATGATGACAATGACATGACACGTCCCATGTAACACATACAATGACATGACACCTTCCCTCCCTCACCACTGGGGCAGTACTCACCACTGGGGCAGTACTCACCACTGGGGCAGTACTCAACACTGGGGCAGTACTACTCACCACTGGGGCAGTACTACTCACCCCTGGGGCAGTACTACTCACCACTGGGGCAGTACTACTCACCACTGGGGCAGTACTCAACACTGGGGCAGTACTACTCACCACTGCGGCAGTACTCACCACTGGGGCAGTACTCAACACTGGGGCAGTACTACTCACCACTGGGGCAGTACTCACCACTGGGGCAGTACTACTCACCACTGGGGCAGTACTCACCACTGGGGCAGTACTCAACACTGGGGCAGTACTACTCACCACTGGGGCAGTACTACTCACCACTGGGGCAGTACTACTCACCACTGGGGCAGTACTACTCACCACTGGGGCAGTACTACTCACCACTAGGGCAGTACTCAACACTGGGGCAGTACTCACCACTGGAGCAGTACTCACCACTGGGGCAGTATTCATCACTGGGCCAGTACTCACCACTGGGGCAGTACTCATCACTGGGGCAGTACTCATCACTGGTGCAGTACTCACCACTGGGGCAGTACTCACCACTGGGGCAGTATTCATCACTGGGGCAGTACTACTCACCACTGGGGCAGTACTGCTCACCACTGGGGCAGTACTACTCACCACTGGGGCAGTACTCACCACTGGGGCAGTACTCATCACTGGGGCAGTACTCACCACTGGAGCAGTACTACTCACCACTGGGGCAGTACTACTCACCACTGGGGCAGTACTCAACACTGGGGCAGTACCACTCACCACTGGGGCAGTACTACTCACCACTGGGGCAGTACTACTCACCACTGGGGCAGTACTCAACACTGGGGCAGTACTACTCACCACTGCGGCAGTACTCACCACTGGGGCAGTACTCAACACTGGGGCAGTACTACTCACCACTGGGGCAGTACTACTCACCACTGGGGCAGTACTACTCACCACTGGGGCAGTACTCAACACTGGGGCAGTACTCATCACTGGGGCAGTACTCACCACTGGAGCAGTACTCACCACTGGGGCAGTACTCACCACTGGGGCAGTACTCATCACTGGGGCAGTACTCACCACTGGGGCAGTACTCACCACTGGGGCAGTACTCACCACTGGGCCAGTATTCATCACTGGGGCAGTACTCAACACTGGGGCAGTACTCACCACTGGGGCAGTACTACTCACCACTGGGGCAGTACTCAACACTGGGGCAGTACTCATCACTGGGGCAGTACTCACCACTGGGGCAGTACTCACCACTGGGGCAGTACTCACCACTGGGGCAGTATTCATCACTGGGGCAGTACTCACCACTGGGGCAGTACTCACCACTGGGGCAGTACTCAACACTGGGGCAGTACTCACCACTGGAGCAGTACTCACCACTGGGGCAGTATTCATCACTGGAACAGTACTCACCACTGGGGCAGTACTCATCACTGGGGCAGTACTCATCACTGGTGCAGTACTCACCACTGGGGCAGTACTCACCACTGGGGCAGTATTCATCACTGGGGCAGTACCCACCACTGGGGCAGTACTCACCACTGGGGCAGTACTACCCAACACTGGGGCAGTACTCAACACTGGGGCAGTATTACCCACCACTGGGGCAGTACTCACCACTGGGGCAGTACTCACCACAGAGGCAGTACTCACCACTGGGGCAGTACTCAACACTGGGGCAGTATTACCCACCACTGGGCCAGTACTCACCACTGGGGCAGTACTCACCACTGGGGCAGTACTCATCACTGGTGCAGTACTCACCACTGGGGCAGTACTCACCACTGGGGCAGTACTCACCACTGGGGCAGTACCCACCACTGGGGCAGTACTCATCACTGGGGCAATACTACCCACCACTGGGGCAGTACTCACAACTGGGGCAGTACTCACCACTGGGGCAGTATTCATCACTGGGCCAGTACTCACCACTGGGGCAGTACTCACCACTGGGGCAGTACTCATCACTGGTGCAGTACTCACCACTGGGGCAGTACTCACCACTGGGGCAGTACTCACCACTGGGGCAGTACCCACCACTGGGGCAGTACTCATCACTGGGGCAATACTACCCACCACTGGGGCAGTACTCACAACTGGGGCAGTACTCACCACTGGGGCAGTATTCATCACTGGGGCAGTACTCACCACTGGGGCAGTACTCACCACTGGGGCACTATCCATCACTGGGGCAGTACTCATC
This sequence comes from Panulirus ornatus, assembly GCF_036320965.1. NCBI lineage: Eukaryota > Metazoa > Arthropoda > Malacostraca > Decapoda > Palinuridae > Panulirus > Panulirus ornatus. Next base: position 14,166,280 of record NC_092296.1, read on the forward strand.
ACTAGGGCAGTACTCACCACTGGGGCAGTACTCACCACTGGGGCAGTACTCATCACTAGGGCAGTACTCACCACTGGGGCAGTACTCACCACTGGGGCACTACCCACCACTGGGGCAGTACCCACCTCTGGGGCAGTACTCATCACTGGGGCAATACTACCCACCACTGGGGCAGTACTCATCACTGGGGGAGTACCCACCACTGAGGCAGTACTCACCACTGGGGCAGTACTCACCACTGGGTCAGTACTCATCACTGGGGCACTACCCACCACGGACAGTACTCAACACTGGGGCAGTACTCACCACTGGGGCAGTACTCATCACGGGCAGTACTCACCACTGGGACAGCACTCATTACTGGGGCACTACTCACCACTGGGGCAGTACTCACCACTGGGGCAGTACTCACCACTAGGGCAGTATTTACCACTGGAACAGTACTCACCATTGAGGCAGTACTCACCACTGGAGCAGTACTTACCACTGGGGCACTACTCACCACTGGGGCAGTACTCACCATTGGGGCAGTACTCACCACTGGGGCAGTACTCACCACTGGAGCAGCACTCACCACTGGGGCACTACTCACCACTGGAGCAGTACTCACCACTAGGGCAGTATTCACCACTGGAACAGTACTCACCACTGGGGCAGTACTCACCACTGGGGCAGTACTCATCACTGGTGCAGTACTCACCACTGGTGCAGCACTCACCACTGGGGCAGTACTCACCACTGGGGCAGTACTCACCACTGGAGCAGTATTCATCACTGGGGCAGTACTCACCACTGGGGCAGTACTCACCACTGGTGCAGTACTCACCACTGGGGCAGTACTCACCACTGGGGCAGTACTACTCACCACTGGGGCAGTACTCACCACTGGGGCAGTACTCACCACTGGGGCAGTATTCACCACTGGAACAGTACTCACCACTGGGGCAGTACTCACCACTGGGGCAGTACTCATCACTGGTGCAGTACTCACCACTGGGGCAGTACTCACCACTGGGGCAGTATTCATCACTGGGGCAGTACTCACCACTGGGGCAGTACTCACCACTGGAGCAGTACTCACCACTGAAGCAGTACTCACCACTGGGGCAGTACTCACCACTGGGGCAGTACTCACCACTGGGGCAGTACTCACCACTGGAGCAGTACTCACCACTGGGGCAGTACTCACCACTGGAGCAGTACTCACCACTAGGGCAGTATTCACCACTGGAACAGTACTCACCACTGGGGCAGTACTCACCACTGGGGCAGTACTCACCACTGGAGCAGTACTCACCACTGGGGCAGTACTCACCACTGGGGCAGTACTCACCACTGGGGCAGTACTCACCACTGGGGCAGTATTCATCACTGGGGCAGTACTCACCACTGGAGCAGTACTCACCACTGGGGCAGTACTCACCACTGGAGCAGTACTCACCACTAGGGCAGTATTCACCACTGGAACAGTACTCACCACTGGGGCAGTACTCACCACTGGGGCAGTACTCACCACTGGGGCAGTACTCAACACTGGGGCAGTATTCACCACTGGAACAGTACTCACCACTGGGGCAGTACTCACCACTGGGGCAGTACTCACCACTGGAGCAGTACTCAACACTGGGGCAGTACTCACCACTGGAAGCCACTGTTGCTGTAGTGCCAAGTGAAGCTCCTCCTTCGAACCCTTACCTGCAAAGAAATGTCTCACGTAAACAAGTGATGAAAGATTACTTTCTGTACATGATCGAAGCTTCAGTACAAATGTCTCACGTAAACAAGTGATGAAAGATTACTTTCTGTACATGATCGAAGCTTCAGTACAAATGTCTCACGTAAACAAGTGATGAAAGATTACTTTCTGTACATGACCGAAGCTTCAGTACAAATGTCTCACGTAAACAAGTGATGAAAGATTACTTTCTGTACATGACCGAAGCTTCAGTACAAATGTCTCACGTAAACAAGTGATGAAAGATTACTTTCTGTACATGACCGAAGCTTCAGTACAAATATATTGTCTTTGTTCTCACTTTCCTGTCTTTATCCCTTCTCAACCACTGCTCTGGCCTTGTCTGTAACCTTACTAACAACCCTAATTAACCCCTGTCGTCTGCTTTAACGGGACAAGATGGAGGATCTGTATCATTCTTCCAAATCAGGAGGAACACAGACATGGTCAGTCGAGAGGTCGGAGGTCAGTGTTTACCCTTACTCATGTCTTTGTAACAATAATAAGAAGGGATGCATGACTCTGGTTCATGAGATGCATGACATATTCATGTTCCATTCTACCTTCTGACTCTACCATGAACATTTCCTTCAGACGTATTACTCCTGCAAGGTATTTTTTTCCGACATGTTTCCCATCCTGTGTGTTGCTGGAGGGAGTGAGGGATCGGGAGGGAGGCTCATTGCTTTGCTAGCATTTTCTTCTGCTGCTTGTAAGGGTAACGCATTTCCCTTTTTAGAGGTAGTGTTAAGGGCAGACCACTTTACTTGGACTCGCTCTCTCTCTCTCTCTCTCTCTCTCTCTCTCTCTCTCTCTCTCTCTCTCTCTCTCTCTCTCTCTCTCAAGCCGCCCCGCCCCCTCTCCCCTTCCTCCATAACCCCCCTCCCCCCCATAAGTCTGGGGGTATATTACACCCTTATGTAGATGTAAGTAGCAGCAAAGTGGATTAAATGTGAGGGACTGGATGATAAACCTGGCCGCAAGAGGGGGTGTTAGGACCGGTAAACTGCACGTAGTAAAGGTCCAGCCAGGGCCTGGGGTCAAGATCCCAAAGTGCAGGGGTTTAGGTAAAGGATCCAGGGGTTTAGGTGCAGGATCCAGGGGTTTAGGTGCAGGATCCAGAGGTTTAGGTGCAGGATCCAGGGGTTTAGGTGCAGGATCCAGGGGTTTAGGTGCAGGATCCAGGGGTTTAGGTGCAGGATCCAGGGGTTTAGGTGCAGGATCCAGGGGTTTAGGTACAGGATCCAGGGGTTTAGGTGCAGGATCCAGGGGTTTAGGTCCAGGATCCAGGGATATAGGTACAGGATCCAGGGGTTTAGGTCCAGGATCCAGGGGTTTAGGTGCAGGATCCAGGGATATAGGTACAGGATCCAGGGGTTTAGGTCCAGGATCCAGGGGTTTAGGTGCAGGATCCAGGGATATAGGTACAGGATCCAGGGGTTTAGGTACAGGATCCAGGGGTTTAGGTGCAGGATCCAGGGGTTTAGGTCCAGGATCCAGAGGTTTAGGTGCAGGATCCAGGGGTTTAGGTACAGGATCCAGGGGTTTAGGTGCAGGATCCAGGGGTTTAGGTCCAGGATCCAGAGGTTTAGGTGCAGGATCCAGGGGTTTAGGTCCAGGATCCAGAGGTTTAGGTCCAGGATCCAGAGGTTTAGGTCCAGGTGCTGGAGGACCAGAGTGTTATGAACGTCACCATGTTAGAAAGCGTCACATAATGCGTCACCTAAGGTCTCACAATGCGTCACCTAAGGTATCACAATGCGTCACCTAGGTGTCACAATGCGTCACCTAAGGCATCACAATGCGTCACCTAGGTGTCACAATGCGTCACCTAAGGTCTCACAATGCGTCACCTAGGTGTCACAATGCGTCACCTAAGGTATCACAATGCGTCACCTAAGGTGTCACAAAGCGTCACGTAAGGTCTGACAATGCGTCACGTAAGGTGTCACAATGCGTCACCTAAGGTGTCACAATGCGTCACCTAGGTGTCACAATGCGTCACCTAAGGTCTCACAATGCGTCACCTAGGTGTCACAATGCGTCACCTAAGGTATCACAATGCGTCACCCAAGGTGTCACAATGCGTCACCTAAGGTGTCACAATGCGTCACCTAAGGTGTCACAAAGCGTCACGTAAGGTCTGACAATGCGTCACGTAAGGTGTCACAATGCGTCACCTAAGGTGTCACAATGCGTCACCCAAGGTGTCACAATGCGTCACCTAAGGTGTCACAAAGCGTCACGTAAGGTGTCACAATGCGTCACGTAAGGTGTCACAATGCGTCACGTAAGGTGTCACAATGCGTCACCTAAGGTGTCACAATGCGTCACCTAAGGTATCACAATGCGTCACCCAAGGTGTCACAATGCGTCACCCAAGGTGTCCCAAAGCGTCACCTAAGGTGTCACAAAGCGTCACCTAAGGTGTCACAATGCGTCACGTAAGGTGTCACAATGCGTCACGTAAGGTGTCACAATGCGTCACGTAAGGTGTCACAATGCGTCACCTAAGGTGTCACAATGCGTCACCTAAGGTATCACAATGCGTCACCCAAGGTGTCACAATGCGTCACCCAAGGTGTCCCAAAGCGTCACCTAAGGTGTCACAATGCGTCACCTAAGGTGTCACAATGCGTCACACTGGTGTATCAAAGCGATCCAAAATGAAGTGTCGCCTTCAAAGTAGAAATCAAGATTTTGTTCAAAATCAGAAATGTTCAAAATCAAAATCATGGTTTTATATGAGTTTGTTAGTCATTAAACTAACAATATAAGACATTCGAAATTCAATAATGTAATCATCATGAAAAATGGTCTTATTCACAATGAAAATGGTCTTATACAACATGGAAATGATGAAAATGGTCTTATACAACATGGAAATGATGAAAATGATCTTATACAATATGGAAATGATGATGAAAATGGTCTTATACAACATGGAAATGATGAAAATGGTCTTATACAACATGGAAATGATGAAAATGGTCTTGCACATGAAAATGGTCCTATAGAATGTAAAAATGGCCTTACATAATATGAAAATGGTCTTACACAACGAGACAATGGTCTTACACAATATAGACAATGGTTTTACTGTACGATAACCAAAGCTGCGACCACAACCAAATTCAAGATGTATTCACAATCCGACGAAATACATTGTCAAAATACAACAACCTTTTAGAAATTCTCTTCGCAAGTTAAACCACAGCTGGTCATAACCCACGACTCACTCTAAGCTGTTGTTCATCAACGTTAAAACTGTCTTAACCAAGACGTGTTCACTTTTAGCCAGAGGATAAAGTGAAAGTCATTATGAATAATTAGTCATTATTCATCATTTATAATCAGTAATCAATAAGCTAGTGTTTGTGTCATGACACATGAAGAACCCCAGGTCCCCTCCTACACCTCCCCTTGTTAAAGCCAACTGTTTTTGTTATGCTTTCATTGTTGTGGTATAAATAAAATATTGTGAAGGACCGTTGAATGTTTTCGATGTTTCGGTGACGAGTGTGGTGTGTCTGGGCCGAGGTGGCGCGCCGAGCGAGCTGGTCATGGTCGATGATAGTGTGTCGAGAGAAGAGAGTGAAAGCCTTGGGCCGGGAGGATGAAGTGTGGCAGAGCGGATGATGTGGATGAGACAACACATGTGTTTCTCAAGACAGCGGATGATCGTGTTGTTCTTTCGCCAAGTCAGGCTCCTCTGTGTTCGTATGGCCCAAGACCAGGTGCCTGAGGACTGGTGGAATGGTTGTATAGTGCTGTTGTATAAAGGCAAAGGGAACAAAAGCATGTGTTCGAATTACGGCGTTATGGTTTTGTTAAGTACACCTGCTAAGGTGTATGGGGACGAGGTGGTGGAGAGGGTGATGGTGTGTACAGAGCACCAGGCTGGAGAGGGAACCCTTTAGCTTCAAGAGGGGTAGAGGGTGTGTGGCCCAGGTCTTTGCGATGAATATGTTGTGCGAGAAATACTTCGCTTATCACAGGTTTGACAGATACGACTTGTGGAAGGTGTTATTGTAAGTGGTTTGAGAGGAATTCTCACCTTGAGATTTAGGCGAGTGTGCAAGTAGGAAGAGAGACGGGTAAATGTCTCCAGGTCTGCGTCAGAGATGTTGAATGTCACCATGACTGTTTGATCCGTTCATGGACGGTATAGTCTGGGAGATAGGAGTGAGGTTCCTCAGTCGAGAGGCTGATGTAGGTGGGGATGTCTAAGAGTTGAGTCGCTTACTGTTTGCAGATGACGCAGCTCTGGTTGCAGACTCGAGAAAGAAACTACATAAGATGTCGATCGAGTGTGGTAGGATGTACGAAAGGAGGAAGTTGAGGGTCAGTGAACGACAGGAAGGTAATGAGGTGTAGCGGGGGAAGGTAAACAGGATGGTTTTGGTGGGAATCTTGAATGGGGAGGACCTGGAAGAAGAGGAGCGGTTTAGGTACCTATAAGTGGACATGGCAGAGGATGGAACCCAGGGAGCGACAGTGAATCACAGAGTGGAAGAAGTGGCTAAGTCCTGAGTGCACTGTGGAGTATGTGGTGGCAGAAGTTGGTGTCTGGCAGGTCAAAGATGAGCATGTCTGATGGGGATATGAAATGGCCGAGGACAATATGTGATGTGAGGGAGGACTGCCCTTGTCAAACATAGTAAGAGTGTAAGATCGAGGTGTGGGAATTATCGTAGTATGAGTGAGAAGGCCTGACCAGAGTGCTCTGAGATGGTTCTGTAAGATGGAGAGGATGAGTGAAGAGACTTAAAGAAGATCTACCTGTTAAAAGGCAGAGGAAGCACAGGGAAGAAGGCTGAGACCAAGAAGACACAATGGAGTGACAGAGGCTTTGAGGTATAATGGCCTTAACATGCAAGAGGATGAGAGGCGTGCATGGGATAGAACGAAATGAATCCGTGTGGTAGATATTGGGCGATATTCTGGCCATAGTTACGAGGTGGTGTGGCAATTAACCTCGTACATATTTAGTTCGTGTGATCCAGTAATCTCTTGCAGTCCCATCACTCGTTTTCTTTCAGATGACCCCCCACACACATATATAAACAGACACAACCATTTTTCCTTCAGATAAGATTATTTCTCCTCCATTATGTCTCGTCTTGTGCAGCTGTCAATGACATCAGTCCCTCCATGACACACACACACACACACACACACACTGTTAATTATAATGATTATATCCGGGACGACAATCAACACAGACGTGACGTGAAGATTTCCCAATTCAGAACAAATGTAACACAATTATCCAAGCCTAAACTTGGGTGCGTTATCACTGATATGTAACACTGCTTTACAAGAGTAACATATAGGTCTCCTACTATATATATATATATATATATATATATATATATATATATATATATATAAAAAGATGTTCTGGAAGGAGGTAAATAGGGTGCGTAAGACAAGGGAGCAAATGGGAACTTCAGTGAAGGGCGTAAATGGGGAGGTGATAACAAGTAGCGGTGATGTGAGAAGGAGATGGAATGAGTATTTTGAAGGTTTGTTGAATGTGTCTGATGACAGAGTGGCAGATATAGGGTGTTTTGGTCGAGGTGGTGTGCAAAGTGAGAGGGTTAGGGAAAATGATTTGGTAAACAGAGAAGAGGTAGTAAAAGCTTTGCGGAAGATGAAAGCCGGCAAGGCAGCAGGTTTGGATGGCATTGCAGTGGAATTTATTAAGAAAGGGGGTGACTGTATTGTTGACTGGTTGGTAAGGTTATTTAATGTATGTATGACTCATGGTGAGGTGCCTGAGGATTGGCGGAATGCGTGCATAGTGCCATTGTACAAAGGCAAAGGGGATAAGAGTGAGTGCTCAAATTACAGAGGTATAAGTTTGTTGAGTATTCCTGGTAAATTATATGGGAGGGTATTGATTGAGAGGGTGAAGGCATGTACAGAGCATCAGATTGGGGAAGAGCAGTGCGGTTTCAGAAGTGGTAGAGGATGTGTGGATCAGGTGTTTGCTTTGAAGAATATATGTGAGAAATACTTAGAAAAGCAAATGGATTTGTATGTAGCATTTATGGATCTGGAGAAGGCATATGATAGAGTTGATAGAGATGCTCTGTGGAAGGTATTAAGAATATATGGTGTGGGAGGCAAGTTGTTAGAAGCAGTGAAAAGTTTTTATCGAGGATGTAAGGCATGTGTACGTGTAGGAAGAGAGGAAAGTGATTGGTTCTCAGTGAATGTAGGTTTGCGGCAGGGGTGTGTGATGTCTCCATGGTTGTTTAATTTGTTTATGGATGGGGTTGTAAGGGAGGTAAATGCAAGAGTCCTGGAAAGAGGGGCAAGTATGAAGTCTGTTGGGGATGAGAGAGCTTGGGAAGTGAGTCAGTTGTTGTTCGCTGATGATACAGCGCTGGTGGCTGATTCATGTGAGAAACTGCAGAAGCTGGTGACTGAGTTTGGTAAAGTGTGTGGAAGAAGAAAGTTGAGAGTAAATGTGAATAAGAGCAAGGTTATTAGGTACAGTAGGGGTGAGGGTCAAGTCAATTGGGAGGTGAGTTTGAATGGAGAAAAACTGGAGGAAGTGAAGTGTTTTAGATATCTGGGAGTGGATCTGTCAGCGGATGGAACCATGGAAGCGGAAGTGGATCATAGGGTGGGGGAGGGGGCGAAAATTTTGGGAGCCTTGAAAAATGTGTGGAAGTCGAGAACATTATCTCGGAAAGCAAAAATGGGTATGTTTGAGGGAATAGTGGTTCCAACAATGTTGTATGGTTGCGAGGCGTGGGCTATGGATAGAGATGTGCGCAGGAGGATGGATGTGCTAGAAATGAGATGTTTGAGGACAATGTGTGGTGTGAGGTGGTTTGATCGAGTAAGTAACGTAAGGGTAAGAGAGAGGTGTGGAAATAAAAAGAGCGTGGTTGAGAGAGCAGAAGAGGGTGTTTTGAAATGGTTTGGGCACATGGAGAGAATGAGTGAGGAGAGATTGACCAAGAGGATATATGTGTCGGAGGTGGAGGGAACGAGGAGAAGAGGGAGACCAAATTGGAGGTGGAAAGATGGAGTGAAAAAGATTTTGTGTGATCGGGGCCTGAACATGCAGGAGGGTGAAAGGAGGGCAAGAAATAGAGTGAATTGGAGTCATGTGGTATACAGGGGTTGACGTGCTGTCAGTGGATTGAAGCAAGGCATGTGAAGCGTCTGGGGTAAACCATGGAAAGCTGTGTAGGTATGTATATTTGCGTGTGTGGACGTGTGTATGTACATGTGTATGGGGGGGGGGGGGGTTGGGCCATTTCTTTCGTCTGTTTCCTTGCGCTACCTCGCAAACGCGGGAGACAGCGACAAAGTATAAAAAAAAAAAAAAAAAAAAAAAAAAAATATATATATATATATATATATATATTGTAAGAGTGGGGGGAAGCCATCATCTTCAGTACGGTGTTGCCGTACCGTATTCAAAAGAGTGTCATGGTCCTGAGGGTGTCAGGTCATCGTACTCAAGAGGTCATCACTGACAAGAGGTCAGGTCAGGTCAGGTCAGGTCAGGTCGGGTCAGGTCAGGTCAGGACGTTCACTGTGTTCGAGGTTCGTCATCTTACTGAGGGGCGGCGGGAGGAGGATTTCATGACTTACAATTACTACAGTTCATTAATGATATTCAACGGGTTAGGTAGTCCTTCTTAATGGGTTGTCATCACTGTCAAGGGGTTGTCATCGCTGTCAAGGGGTTGAGTCATCGCTGTCAAGGGGTTGAGTCATCGCTGTCAAGGGGTTGAGTCATCGCTGTCATGGGGTTGAGTCATCGCTGTCAAGGGGTTGAGTCATCGCTGTCAAGGGGTTGAGTCATCGCTGTCATGGGGTTGAGTCATCGCTGTCGAGGGACTGAGTCATCGCTGTCAAGGGACTGAGTCATCGCTGTCAAAGGGTTGAGGCATCGCTGTCAAGGGGTTGAGTCATCGCTGTCAAGGGGTTGAGTCATCGCTGTCATGGGGTTGAGTCATCGCTGTCGAGGGATTGAGTCATCACTGTCAAGGGACTGAGCCATCGCTGTCAAAGGGTTGAGTCATCGCTGTCAAGGGGTTGAGTCATCGCTGTCAAGGGGATGAGTCATCGCTGTCATGGGGTAGAGTCATCGCTGTCAAAAGGATGAGTCATCGCTGTCAAGGAGTTGAGTCATCGCTGTCAAGGGGTTGAGTCATCGCTCTCAAGAGGTTGAGTCATGGCTGTAAAGGGGTAGTCATCGCTGTCAAGGAGTTGAATCATCGCTGTCAAGGGGTTGAGTCATCACTATCAAGGGGTTGAGTCATCGCTGTCAAGGGGTTGAGTCATCGCTGTCAAGGGGTTGAGTCATCGCGGTCAAGGGGTTGAGTCATCGCTATCAAAGAGCTGAGTCATCGCTGTCAAGGGGTTGAGTCATCACTATCAAGGGGTTGAGTCATCGTTGTCAAGGGGTTGAGTCATCGCTATCAAGGGGTTGAGTCGTCGCTGTCAAGGGGTTGAGTCATCGCTGTCAAAAAGCTGTCATCGCTGTGAAGGGGTTGAGTCATCACTATCAAGGGGTTGAGTCACCGCTGTCAAGGGGTTGAGTCATCGCTGTCAAGGGGTTGAGTCGTCGCTGTCAAGGGGTTGAGTCATCGCTGTCAAGGGTATAAGTTATCGCTGTCAAGGGGTTGAGTCATCGCTGTCAAGGGGATGAGTCATCACTATCAATGGCTTGAGTCATCGCAGTCAAGGGGTTGAGTCATCGCTGTCAAGGGGTTGAGTCATCGCTGTAAAGGGGTTGAGTCATCGTTGTCAAGGGGTTGAGTCATCGCTGTCAAGGGGTTGAGTCATCGCTGTCATGGGGTTGAGTCATCGCTGTCAAGGGGTTGAGTCATCGCTGTCAAGTGGTTGAGTCATCGCTGTCAAGGAGCTGAGTCATCGCTGTCAAGTGGTTGAGTCATCGCTGTCAAGGGGTTGAGTCATCGCTGTCAAGGGTTGAGTCATCGCTGTCAAGGGGTTGAGTCGTCGCTGTCAAGGGGTTGAGTCATCGCTGTCAAGAAGCTGAGTCATCGCTGTGAAGGGGTTGAGTCATCACTATCAAGGGGTTGAGTCATCGCTGTCAAGGGGTTGAGTCATCGCTGTCAAGGGGTTGAGTCATCGCTGTCAAGGGGTTGAGTCGTCGCTGTCAAGGGGTTGAGTCATCGCTGTCAAGGGGTTGAGTCATTGCTGTCAAGGGGATGAGTCATCACTGTCAAGGGGTTGAGTCATCGCTGTCAGGGGTTGATTCATCGCTGTCAAGGAGTTGAGTCATCGCTGTCAAGGAGTTGAGTCATCGCTGTCAAGGGGTTGAGTCATCGCTGTCAAGGGGTTGTCATCGCTGTCAAGGGGTTGAGTCATCGCTGTCAAGGGGTTGAGTCATCGCTGTCAAGGAGTTGAGTCATCGCTGTCAAGGGGTTGAGTCATCGCTGTCAAGGGGTTGAGTCATCGCTGTCAAGGGGTTGTCATCGCTGTCAAGGGGTTGTCATCGCTGTCAAGGGGTTGAGTCATCGCTGTCAAGGGGTTGTCATCGCTGTCAAGGGGTTGAGTCATCGCTGTCAAGGGGTTGTCATCGCTGTCAAGGGGTTGAGTACTCCTTGTCAAGTGGTTGAGCCGGACTGCACTCCCGAAATACGAGCGACAGGTGACTGATCCCCCCCTCCTGCCCTCCCCTTTCCCTCGGCCGGGTTGCCGGGAGGGAGGGAGGGGGAGAGGGGGGGAGGAGGGCATGATAAGGTAAAGAAGATAATAAAGGAGGCAATATAATGCTATGATGGGCCATTACGTTGGATTTATGGTGGTGTATGTTGCGGGGTGAGGGGAGAGAGGCCATGATAAGGGGAGGGGAGAGAGGCCATGATAATGGGAGGGGGAGAGAGACCATGATAAGGGGAGGGGAGAGAGGCCATGATAAGGGGAGGGGGAGAGGCCATGATAAGGGGAGGGGAGAGAGGCCATGATAAGGGGAGGGGAGAGAGGCCATGATAAGGGGAGGGGAGAGAGAGAGAGAGAGAGAGAGAGAGAGAGAGAGAGAGAGAGAGAGAGAGAGAGAGAGAGAGAGAGAGAGAGAGAGAGAGAGACGGTGGGGATGAGGGGGAGAGTAAGTTCAGTGGGGAGGAGGTAGGGAGGCAGGGAGCTATATTCATGACAGGACGAACCGGAGGGAAATTTTATGAAGGCAAAAAGTTTAGCTGATGCATCATAACAGACAATATACGTACGTATATACCCTCTTGTCTGAGCCACTGACAATATAGGTACGTATATACCCTCTTGTCTGAGCCACTGACAATATAGGTACGTATATACCCTCTCGTCTGAGCCATTGACAATATACGTACGTATATACCCTCTTGTCTGAGCCACTGACAATATAGGTACGTATATACCCTCTCGTCTGAGCCACTGACAATATAGGTACGTATATACCCTCTTGTCTGAGATACTGACAATATAGGTACGTATATACCCTCTTGCCTAAGCCACTGATAATATAGGTACGTATATACCCTCTTGTCTGAGCTACTGACAATACAGGTACGTATATACCCTCTTGCCTGAGCCACTGACAATATAGGTACGTATATACCCTCCTGTCTGAGCTAATGACAATATAGGTACGTATATACCCTCTTGTCTGAGCCACTGACAATATAGGTACGTATATACCCTCTTGCCTGAGCCACTGACAATATAGGTACGTATATACCCTCCTTTCTGAACCACTGAGAATATAGGTACGTATATACCCTCTTGTCTGAGCCACTGACAATATAGGTACGTATATACCCTCTTGTCTGAGCCACTGACAATATAGGTGCGTAAATACCCTCTTGTCTGAGCCACTGACAATATAGGTACGTATATACCCTCCTGCCTGAGCCACTGACAATATAGGTACGTATATACCCTCTTGTCTGAGCCACTGACAATATAGGTACGTATATACCCTCTTGCCTGAGCCACTGGGGTGATGCATGACGCCGGAGCGAGCCATGTTACCAGGCAACACCACCTCCTGTGCATTACTGAGTAGCTTATCTGTATAATGACAGACACAACACAGAGGACGATTATACCAAGATAAGATTTGCCAGGGAACAACATCACGTCACATAACAACATAAGTTACTGGTTATCATTATCATGATTATCATTATCATTATCATTAGTTATCATTAAGCATTCATTACTCTGCAGGTAGCGACCATGGTGTGTAGAAGAGGAGGAGTATAACAGTGGCGCAGTGGGCCATCGCTACAGTGGCTGTCACATTCCATACTCTGGCCCAGGTCGCTATCTTTCTCCGCTTCACACACACGTGGAGTTTCTGTAACTCAAACCACAGACACAAACCTCTCCAGCCTTGCTCTAGACACGTGACGACAACAACACGTAACTCACACGACTGTTGTATAATCTGGTGTCTTCTACAACCCTGAGGACTGAGGGAGGTATGAAGACCAGCCACGTAGCTCCTGCCGGCAGGGATGGGAGCGGGGTGGGGGGTTAGAAACCCTCCTCTCCTTATATTACATGTCCTACGAGAGAGACGTCCCAGAGGAAGAAGCCAGCAAGCGAGGAGTGGTCCTCTGTGGCCTGTGCTGGGAGGGGAGGGTCAGTGTGCGCGGACGGGAGGGGAGGGTCAGTGTGCGCGGACGGGAGGGGAGGGTCAGTGTGCGCGGACGGGAGGGGAGGGTCAGTGTGCGCGGACGGGAGGGGAGGGTCAGTGTGCGCGGACGGGAGGGGAGAGAGAGAGGCCATATGTTTGGGGAGAGGAACCTGGACGTTCTGGCCCTGAGTGACACCTACGTTCTTGTGTGTTACTGAGGCTTGAACATGCACGAGGGTGAAAGGCATCCATGGGATAGAGTGAAGTGGAATGGTGTGGTATAGAGGGAACGACGTGCTGACCACAGGCTGAACTAGGGCACGAAGAGATCGAGGTAAACCACGAGAAGGTGTGTAAGGCTTGGCTGTGGACGGGAGAACTGGTTGCCGTGTATTATACAAATGAAGCCCCTGGCGCTACCTAGGGGGGTTGGGCATGTTATCCCACCAGGGCCTCGTACGAGCCAGACTTCCACTGACAACAATACAAACATGTAACATCCTTGGCTCCCTCCAAGCCTGAGGGGGGTCCACTCATCAACCACTCATGTACACAATGTTCACCTCAGCTTAGTGACCCTAACCTAACCTAACCTAACCTAACCTAACCTAACCTAACCTAACCAACCTAACCTAACCTAACCTAACCTAACCTAACCTAACCTAAGCTGACCTACCTAACCTAACCTAACCTAACCTAACCTAACCTAACCAACCTAACCTAACCTAACCTAACCTAACCTAACCCAACCTAAGCTGACCTACCTAACCTAACCTAACCTAACCTAACCTAACCTAACCTAACCTAACCTAACCTAACTAACCTAACCTAACCTAACCTAACCTAACCTAACCTAACCAACCTAACCTAACCTAACCTAACCTAACCTAACCTAACCAACCTAACCAACCTAACCTAACCTATCCTAACCAACCTAACCTAAACTAACCTAACCTAACCTAACCAAAAGATACAATACGAATACATACACACCCCCAGTCTACCAGGGGTGTATACATAAGGCACCAAAAACACGCTTCCAGATAATCCCCCAACCCCCTCCCCTCCCAGTGTAGCAAAAACCTTACACCTGTGCACAACTGAGTGTCTTCCATGACAAGCGATCCCTTCCTCTGTCCCACCACTTCTTCCTCCGTCCCAACACTTCTTCCTCCGTCCCACTTTTTCCTCTGACCCACTTCTTCCTCTGTGCCACCTCTTCTTCCTCCGTCCCACCTCTTCTTCCTCCGTCCCACTTCTTCTTCCTCCGTCCCACCACTTCTTCCTCCGTCCCACCTCTTCTTCCTCCGTCCCACCTCTTCTTCCTCCGTCCCACTTCTTCTTCCTCCGTCCCACCACTTCTTCCTCCGTCCCACCTCTTCTTCTTCCTCCGTCCCACCACTTCTTCCTCTCCTCTCGCCACGCGACTTCATATATCTGTTAGTTCCCCCAGCCTGTGACCCGCACCTCCCCCAGGATGTGCTGCACCTCGTCTCGTTCTTATGGCCGCCCCATATTGTCTGTCGATCTGTTTACTGTTATGCACTCCTGTTTCCTCCTTTTGGGGAATGAGGGAGGTAGTCTTGAGACTATACTGAGGGAGGCTACAGGGAGCACAGCTGCTGAATGTAGAGCGAGACTACGTAGAGGGAGGCTACAGGGAGTATACCAACTGAATGTAGAGCATGAGGAGGGAGGCTGGCTACACGTCCTAGAGCCTGTATCTCCGCCCTAACGAGAGCGGAGGGAAGGGAGATTACCCACACGGCACGCTGGCCATCCCCTCCCTCAAGCCAACGTGGCCATCCTCTTCATCATCAACATTCAGTGAATGTATATGGTAGAGAAATGTGTACAAACCCCCACTGTACCTCTTACGTCGGGTCGTTCCTAAGACTCATTCATTCACCAGCGAGGTGGAAGTGAGTAACATCTTTACTCACGGTGTGTTCAGGGGTCGCGAGAGAACGACTTGTGGTCAGTCATTGTTAAGTGATTACTGATGTGTGTGTGTCTTGAGAACGACCACTGAACACCTTGAGAACGACCACTGAACAGCTTGAGAACGACGACTGAACAACTTGAGAACGACGACTGAACACCTTGAGTACGACGACTGAACAGCTTGAGAACGACCACTGAACACCTTGAGAACGACGACTGAACACCTTGAGAACGACGACTGAACAGCTTGAGAACGACCACTGAACAGCTTGAGAACGACGACTGAACACCTTGAGAACGACGACTGAACACCTTGAGAACGACGACTGAACAGCTTGAGTACGACGACTGAACAGCGTGAGAACGACGACTGAACAGCTTGAGAACGACGACTG
Source organism: Panulirus ornatus (assembly GCF_036320965.1). Lineage (NCBI taxonomy): Eukaryota > Metazoa > Arthropoda > Malacostraca > Decapoda > Palinuridae > Panulirus > Panulirus ornatus. The sequence goes on from NC_092296.1 coordinate 14,181,971, forward strand.
AACAGCTTGAGAACGACGACTGAACAACTTGAGAACGACGACTGAACAGCTTGAGAACGACGACTGAACACCTTGAGAACGACGACTGAACAGCTTGAGAACGACGACTGAACAACTTGAGAACGACGACTGAACACCTTGAGAACGACGACTGAACACCTTGAGAACGACGACTGAACACCTTGAGAACGACGACTGAACACCTTGAGAACGACCACTGAACAGCTTGAGAACGACGACTGAACAACTTGAGAACGACGACTGAACACCTTGAGAACGACGACTAAACAGCTTGAGAACGACGACTGAACAGCTTGAGAACGACGACTGAACAGCTTGAGAACGACGACTGAACACCTTGAGAACGACGACTGAACACCTTGAGAACGACGACTGAACAGCTTGAGAACGACGACTGAACAGCTTGAGAACGACCACTGAACAACTTGAGAACGACGACTGAACACCTTGAGAACGACGACTGAACAGCTTGAGAACGACGACTGAACAGCTTGAGAACGACGACTGAACAGCTTGAGAACGACGACTGAACAACTTGAGAACGACGACTGAACAGCTTGAGAACGACGACTGAACACCTTGAGAACGACGACTGAACAACTTGAGAACGACGACTGAACACCTTGAGAACGACGACTGAACAGCTTGAGAACGACGACTGAACAGCTTGAGAACGACCACTGAACAACTTGAGAACGACGACTGAACAGCTTGAGTGCGACGACTGAACAACTTGAGTACGACGATTTAACAACTTGAGTACGACGATTTAACAACTTGAGTACGACGATTTAACAACTTGAGTACGACGATTTAACAACTTGAGTACGACGATTTAACAACTTGAGTACGACGATTTAACAACTTGAGTACGACGATTTAACAACTTGAGTACGACGATTTAACAACCTGAGCACGAAAATTTAACAAGTTGAGTACGACTTAAGCCCTTGAGTAGGATGAATAAAGTCATTGTTCTCGATGAATCAAGACTTCCTCATATGGTAACCAAGACAGCTATATAAACGAGTCAAAAAAATAAAGACAAAGAAGGTCTCGTTTTCAATACATTCTGTCCAGACTTCACAGCCATACAGGCAACGAAGGAGAGAGAGAGAGAGAGAGAGAGAGAGAGAGAGAGAGAGAGAGAGAGAGAGAGAGAGAGAGAGAGAGAGAGAGAGAGTCAACACATCCCTAGCCTGACCTACATGATGCAGTAGCTGGCTCTCAGACGAGCGTGATGCAAGGTTAAGGGAGTTGTAGGGGCAACAGTGACGTAGATCTACAAGCAGCAGCAGCAGGACCAGCTCCCAACCTACGTACGTACGTAGGTGGATGTAGAACAGGACTACACGATTACTTTATACAGTCCAGGAAAACTGTGTATAGAAGCAGGGGCGGGGTGAGGGGTGGGGTGAGGGGTGGGGTGGGGTGAGGGGTGGGGTGAGGGGTGGGGTGGGGTGAGGGTTGGGGTGGGGTGGGGTGAGGGGAGGGGTGGGGTGAGGGGTGGGGTGGGGTGAGGTGGGGTGAGGGGTGGGGTGAGGGGAGGGGTGGGGTGAGGGGTGGGGTGAGGGGAGGGGCGGGGTGAGGGGTGGGGTGGGGTGGGGTGAGGGTTGGGGTGGGGTGGGGTGAGGGGAGGGGTGGGGTGGGGTGAGGGGAGGGGTGGGGTGAGAGGTGGGGTGAGGGGTGGGGTGGGGTGAGGGGTGGGGTGAGGGGTGGGGTGAGGGGTGGGGTGAGGGGTGGGGTGGGGTGAGGGGTGAGAGGGGTGGGGTGGGGTGAGAGGTGGGGTGGGGTGAGGGGTGGGGTGAGGGGTGGGGTGAGGGGTGAGGTGGGGTGAGGGGTGAGAGGGGAGGGGTGGGGTGGGGTGAGGGGCGGGGTGAGGGGTGGGAGGGGGTTGGGGGTGGGAGGGGGTTGGGGGTGGGGTGGGGTTTGGGGTTGGGAGGGGGTTGGGGGGGTGCATATACGAGGAGCCGGAAGTGGCGAGGTCCACTTGTCGAGTGTAACTCGACCCGAGGGTAACCTCTTGAGGACGACCCCTGGAGCACTATAGTCATGCGGCCCCTGGGGCGTGCAGGTACGACCTCCCATCCACCCACCTCACACCCACCCTATACAACACGACGGTACGACCCTTGAGCACGACGGTACGATCCTTGAGCACGACGGTACGACTCTTGAGCACGACGGTCCGATCCTTGAGCACGACGGTACGACCCTTGAGCACGACGGTACGACCCTTGAGCACGACGGTACGACTCTTGAGCACGACGGTCCGATCCTTGAGCACGACGGTACGACCCTTGAGCACGACGGTACGACCCTTGAGCACGACGGTACGACTCTTGAGCACGACGGTACGATCCTTGAGCACGACCCTTAAGCACGACGGTACGACTCTTGAGCACGACGGTACGATCCTTGAGCACGACCCTTAAGCACGACGGTACGACCCTTGAGCATGACGGTGCGACCCTTGAGCACGACGGTACGACCCTTGAGCACGACGGTACGACCCTTGAGCACGACGGTACGATCCTTGAGCACGACGGTACGTGAGCACGACGGTCCGATCCTTGAGCACGACGGTACGACCCTTGAGCACGACGGTACGACCCTTGAGCACGACGGTACGACTCTTGAGCACGACGGTACGATCCTTGAGCACGACCCTTAAGCACGACGGTACGACTCTTGAGCACGACGGTACGATCCTTGAGCACGACCCTTAAGCACGACGGTACGACCCTTGAGCATGACGGTGCGACCCTTGAGCACGACGGTACGACCCTTGAGCACGACGGTACGACCCTTGAGCACGACGGTACGACTCGAGCACGACGGTTCGATCCTTGAGTACGACGGTACGACTCTTGAGCACGACGGTACGACCCTTGAGCATGACGGTGCGACCCTTGAGCACGACGGTACGACCCTTGAGCACGACGGTACGACCCTTGAGCACGACGGTCCGATCCTTGAGCACGACGGTACGACTCTTGAGCACGACGGTACGACCCTTGAGCATGACGGTGCGACCCTTGAGCACGACGGTACGACCCTTGAGCACGACGGTAGAACCTTGAGCACGACGGTACGACCCTTCAGCACGACGGGTACGACCCTTGAGCACGACGGTACGATCCTTGAGCACGGCGGTGCGACCCTTGAGCACGACGGTCCGATCCTTGAGCACGACGGTCCGATCCTTGAGCACGACGGTACGACCCTTGAGCACGACGGTACGACCCTTGAGCACGACGGTACGACCCTTGAGCACGACGGTATGATCCTTGAGCACGACGGTACGACCCTTGAGCACGACGGTACGACCCTTGAGCACGACGGTACGACCCTTGAGGACGACGAGTGCGAACCTTGAGCACGACGGTACGACCCTTGAGCATGACGGTGCGACCCTTGAGGATTTGAGTCGTACTCAGGGGGAGGTAACTCCCCCCCCCTCCCCCCGTCCCTTCCTCCCCAGTAACTTTCAACTCCAGCAAACATTCCTCCCCCCCTCCCCCCCCCCTTCCCCATCGCTTGGGGAGTTAAGTTTCTCCCCTCATCCTGTGGCTGTAATCTTTGTTCCTGGCTTTTCTCCCCATCTTTGCCACTCTCATCTCCAGCTCTTATCTCCCCTCTCCCCGGGCTGGTCAGTGACGAACGCGCACATCCCCCAACCAGCTGTGTAAACTCCCCCCCCCACCCCACACTCTCTCTCTCTCTCTCTCTCTCTCTCTCTCTCTCTCTCTCTCTCTCTCTCTCTCTCTCTCTCCTTCCTCCCTTCCTCTCCCTCCCCTCCAGCCCTGTGTAACCTACCCTATCCAACTTGTAGTCTAGCCCAGCCAGACCTAACCCGAACCTAAGTGGCTGAAAAGGCAACATCCTCGATGAGTTCTGCCCGGAATCAGGGTTCGAGAACCATGGAGGCACGTATTCCCTGCGTGTCGTAGAATGCGACTAAAAGGGAAGGGAGCGGGAGGAGGGGGGGCTGGAAATCCTCCCCTCTCGTTTTTAATTTTCCAAAAGAAGGAACAGAGAAGAGGGCCAAGTGAGGATATTCCCTCAAAGGCTCAGTCCTCTGTTCTTAACGCTACCTCACTAGCGCGGGAAATGGTGAATAAGTAAAAAGATATATATATATATATATATATATATATATATATATATATATATATATATATATATATATATTTCATTTTTTTTCATACTATTCGCCGTTTCCCGCGATAGCGAGGTAGCGTTAAGAACAGAGGACTGGGCCTTTGAGGGAATATCCTCACTTGGCCCTCTTCTCTGTTCCTTCTTTTGGAAAATTAAAAAGAAAAAAAAAACGAGAGGGGAGGATTTCCATCCCCCCGCTCCCTTCCCTTTTAGTCGCCTTCTACGACACGCAGGGAATACGTGGGAAGTATTCTTTCTCCCCTATCCCCAGGGAAAATATATATATATATATATATATATATATATATATATATATATATATATATATATATATATATATATATATATATATGTTTTGGAAAGGATCACAATTTTGCGCGTGATCAAGATATTCCTATGAGTCCATGGGGAAAATGAAACACGAGATAAGTTCCCAAGTGCACTTTCGCGTAATAATCATATCATGGAGAATCGCATGTTTACCAAATGGCGTCCTAGCTTCGTCTCTTCGATGTATATCAACTGACTTATATTTCTCTCATGTATCTCCCCTGATGATGTGATTATTACACGAAAGTGCACTTGGGAACTTATCGTATTTCCTTTACCCCGTGGACTTATATATGAAAAGAATTGTCACGCATCGATGAAGCAAGCCTGCATGGACCTGAACAGGATAGAGCGAAAGGGGTAGTCCTAGGATAAACTCTTAATGATCCATCCTACCCACTACAGCACTTCAATATACATCTCAGGGTCTGCAATATACATCTCAGGGTCTGCAATATACATCTCAGGGTCTGCAATATACATCTCAGGGTCTGCAATATACATCTCAGGGTCTGCAATATACATCTCAAGGTCTGCAGTATACATCTCAGGGTCTGCAATATACATCTCAAGGTCTGCAATAACGAAAAAGGAATTATTGCGATTAACTATCCTTCACCACAGTGTTCAAAGCAGAAGATAGGTGAACAGATGAACACTATGCCTACCGGATTTTTGAAGGTTATTCGCCATTGAACTTTTTTTTCCTAAGTCAGTATTACATCTTCCAGCTGTACGCATCATTCTAATATCTGTCTAAGCCACTGTGTGCTCTTGTATTTCTGACAGATCTTTGTGATCTACGTCGTCGAGTTGATTCAAAATTGTAAGAACTTGTACTACCTCACAACGAAGTCTACGCTTCTGAAGAGACGCCTGACCCTTCCTGGCCTTTCTTCCTATGCCAGGTTTCTCAGAGTCAGAATCAGTTTTGTCGCTCGTCTTTGCACTTGTTCCACCTTGTCCTCCACCTTACTGGTAGCTTCAGGATCATCACTGAACTGCACATTAAAGGTCTTATAATGGCATGAACAAGGGTCATAATTGGAGATAGAGTTTTGTAGTCTATAGTCTGAACTCTGAAACAGAGAATCCGTTTCCATTCTTACTTCCTGCTAGACACTGTTTACCAGACACTGTCCAGTGAATATCCAGTGAATATTTCCAAAGTGCATAACTGTCCATTTGTCTACAATAAATTTCGTATTGCCATTTGCCCAGACCACTTTCCTAGTGTGTTAAGAATTCTCTGAATTATTTCACACTCCTGGCCATTTATATGTCTTAGTTACGAAACTAATTCTAGATCATCAATCTACATTATGAATAGCATAGGGTCAAGGACAGACCCCTGTGGTTCGCCACTTGTCACGTTCAACCCGTCCGCTGAGACTTCGTCATTTCAGACGAACACGTTGCTGCTTCTGTTGGTGAGCCAGTCCACTGACCCATGCACATCGTTCCTACACTGTTTCATGTGACTTTAATCTACATATCAGTCTCCTGTGTGGTACTTTATAGAATACCTTTTAAAACTCTAAGTACATCAGAGGTGCTTTTTAGTCCCATTTGATACCTATGGAACATCTATTACATCAGAGGGCGATTTGGTTTCCTCCCATTTGCCAAATATAACATTGAAATATTCAAGTAAATTGGTAGACAAGATATTTTCGCTGGGGAAGCCACGCTAGTTATATCATTTTACGTAACCACAAAAGTTACAGTTTTCTCATCTCCAACACTTTACCAAGAACAGGCGCAAAGCTAACTGGATGAACATGCAAGGAACATTTCTTCTCTCCTTTCTTATATGATGGGATGACATTCGCCAGCCCCCAGTTTAAATATAAACGTCTCACGTTTGTGATATGTTGAATATCTTCCTTATGGAAAAGATCAAGTGTTGCATGACCTTTCTTTAATGAACTTTGGGGTTATTTATCAGGAGCAGGTGAGGGGTATGGGTTTGGCTGGTTTAATCGTGTCATTATCTATCAAATTCACTTTTTAAACGTTCCACTCGACCATTTAGGCATTATTTGTGGCTGGGGTATGCAGGGGTTCTTCTTCGCAGCTGAAGGATTTAGTTAATATAAAAGCCATAACCTTTACCAGTGTCAGTTATTTCATCATGGCCAGTTATCAGTAGTTCAGTCGTATCTTCTACCTTCTACTTTTCTCCTACAGATTATCAGTAGTTCAGTCGTATCTTCTACCTTCTACTTTTCTCCTACAGGTTTCTAGAATTACTTGTGGATATGTTTAAGATATCAATCATTAATTCCTCTTTCGCGATCGTGTTTGTTTTATGACCTTTTTACATTCACTTTGTGTTCTCGTAAGTTACTGACGATTTTCAAAGTTATCCATCTACTTGAATGTCTTACATAATGTTGCAATGATGATTTAGCTCTGTCTGTTGGTCATCCGAGCGGGTTCTGAGTTGACACTGGCCACTTCCGTAACTCGTGGAACATTTTCCGTCACAGTGAGACATTGGTTTACCAAAATAATCCCACATCTCTGCCACTATACGACCACCAGGGAGTGGTCAGTGATGTTACTATCATCATGTCTTATCTTCTCTGAGTTACCCCGCGTGATATTTGGGATCAAGATTTGGTTATCACTAACATCAAATCTCGTTATCTTTTAATGGCGAAGGCTCCAGTCATGGACAAAAGTCCATATCAAGGGCCGAGTCTCGATTGAAATATAGAGAGAACTACAGAATGGAGAAAAGAAAGACAAGGGAAAGTATTTACGAATGTCTGAGGACGTGGAAGACCTGTCTTGAAATGTGCCAGGTCATAGCTATCAGGAAAGACATGAGAAGGTGGAGAGGTCCAATGCTTCGAGAGGTTGGGGAAAGAAGCAGGTATCAAAACGGCCCACCCTTGAGTCGCCGATGGGCCACACATGCGACGCAGGCGAGTATTGCGTGCTCTGGATAATATCACCGTGGGTGTTGACCATCCTAGCCTGGCCTGCTGCCTCACATGAGTTGTTGACCCAGACTGTTGCTGGTGGAGTAAGGTCGAGGGTACTATGGCCTCCAGTCGACTGATTAATCAGCTGGTCGAGAAAAGTGTCCTCGATCAAGTTAATTAGTCTTGATTTCGAGAAACGCCTGAAGTGAAGATATCTTTTTTTTTCCACGGGATATATCTGCTCTGACGAACCCAGTAATTTCTTATACATTTCCTTCTTTGTGATCGAGTCCTCAACCAACCTGGTCACAATAAGAGCAGGAGAGTGAGCCACTCTTAATTACCCTCATAAACAACTTTTTTTTTTCTTTGAATGACAAAAACAGCGACCCGCTTGTGCACGACGGTACGGTCCTTGTGCACGACGGTACGATCCTCGTGCACGACGGTACGATCCTCGTGCACGACGGTACGATCCTCGTGCACGACGGTACGGTCCTAGAGCACGATGGTACGGTCCTAGAGCACGATGGTACGGTATAAGCACGACGGTAAGACCCTTGAGCGTAGAACACAGCACTCCCTCCAGTGTCGAAAGCACAGAACACTGCACTCCCTCCAGTGTAGAGAGCACAGAACACCACACTCCCTCCAGTGTCGAGAGCACAGAACACTGCACTCCCTCCAGTGTAGAGAGCACAGAACACCGCACGCCCTCCAGTGTCGAGAGCACAGAACACCGCACTCCCTCCAGTGCTGTCAGCTTACGGCACAACCAGCCAGCCAGCCAACACCTCAGCTGCAGACATCGAGGAAGAGACCAAATCCCACCATGTTCCGGGTAATCCCTCTCTTATCTCCCGCCTGACTCCCTCCTCTCTTCCCTCCCCAGGTGGGGAGGGAGGGAGGGAGGGAAGAAAAGGAAGGTCTCAAGCATCGTCAACCTATCCCCGCCCCCCCAACACACATACACCCGTGGTTGTTATGGTAACAGAGACGCCCCCCCCCCCCCCGCCCCCCTGGTTAAGCAACGTGGTTACCCACTGCTGAGGCTGACTCTCACACACAGCCTGCCCCAGCCACCTGCCTCAGCCAAGCAGCCAGCTACCCTCAGAGCATCAGAGCGCCGGGACACGTGACTCTGGCTCACTCACCATCGGCTCCAGCAGCTACTGCTGCAGCTGACGATGTCTCCTCCTCCTGCTGAGGAGAGTCACATGGGCCACAGTCCTCCTGCTGAGGAGAGCCACATGGGCCACAGTCCTCCTGCTGAGGAGAGTCACATGGGCCACAGTCCTCCTGCTGAGGAGATCTCGGGTTGGCCTCTCCCACGTAGCAACAAACTCAGCCACACTCCGGAGCCTCAGCGAGCCACCTCCCTCCCTCCCTCCTCCCGCCTCGCTCAGCCACACTCCGGAGCCTCAGCGAGCCACCTCCCTCCCTCCCTCCTCCCGCCTCGCTCAGCCACACTCCGGAGCCTCAGCGAGCCACCTCCCTCCCTCCTCCCGCCTCGCTCAGCCACCAGCACCAAAGCCACGGGAACACGTCCGCTCCTCCCGCCCACCCTGGGAGACCCTGACGCTCGGAGCAACACCACGTCGTCCTCCACTACACTCCCTCCCTCACTACACTCCCTCCCTCGCTACACTCCCTCCCTCGCTATACTCCCTCCCTCGCTATACTCCCTCTCTCGCTACACTCCCTCTCTCGCTATACTCCCTCCCTCGCTACACTCCCTCTCTCGCTACACTTCCTCCCTCACTACACTCCCTCCCTCGCTACACTCCCTCCCTCGCTACACTCCCTCCCTCGCTACACTCCCTCTCTCGCTACACTCCCTCCCTCACTACACTCCCTCCCTCACTACACTCCCTCCCTCGCTACACTCCCTCCCTCCCTCCCTGCCTGACTCACCACACCTGGCATCTCGCGCATCTCGGCGCCACCCAGCGACCCAAACTCGACCCTGCAGCGCCAGGCAGAACTTGACACCTGCCTCAACCTCCTCCTCCTCCTGCTCCACTAACCTCAACCTCCTCCTCTTCCACCCGCTCCACCAGCCTCAACCTCCTCCTCTCCTCCTCCCGCTCCACCAGCTTCAACCTCCTCCTCCTCCTCCTCCTCCTCCTGCTCCACCAGCCTCAACCTCCTCCTCCACCCGCTCCACCAGCCTCAACCTCCTCCTCTCCTCCTCCCGCTCCACCAGCTTCAACCTCCTCCTCCTCCTCCTGCTCTACCAGCCTCAGCCTCCTCCTCCTCCTCCTCCTCCTCCTCCTCCCGCTCCGCCAGCCCACCTCGTCTACTGCACCACCACTACCAGCAACTCGCCCTCGACGTGTAGGCTGCTCAGTGTGGTCCTGGTGCTTCCGTACTCTTCCCTCATTCCCGCAGCATCAGGGAAGACAAGTTAGACGCCTTACAACTGCCGCTACACCTGCTTCTCCTTGTAGAGGTTAGAAGCAACGACTGCACGTGAGGAACAACCCCATACACTGGTTGTGGCCTCGTTAGGAAGGCCACATTAACTACCACAAGTTATGAACAACCACATACAGTGGTTGTGGCCTCATTCAGTAAGGGTCAAATTTCATATATACGTTCAGGACTGTCATGGATCTTCACATCCTTGAGGAATAAGAACTAAAATGGTTCTATCACACATCAACATACATGAATTCAGACACACACAAACGCCTATCCAATAAAACACGTGCATGCGTCGTATACATTCATATATACAAGAGTATGCATATGCACAAACGCACGCAACATCACTCATACATGCAGTGCTCTCTCTCTCTCTCTCTCTCTCTCTCTCTCTCTCTCTCTCTCTCTCTCTCTATCTATCTATCTATCTATCTATATATATATATATATATATATATATATATATATATATATATATATATACATATACATATACATATATATATATATATATATATATATATATATATATATATATATATATATATATATATATATATATTTTCTTTTCTTTTCTTTCAAAGTATTCGCCATTTCCCGCATTAGCGAGGTAGCGTTAAAAACAGAGGACCGGGCCTTTGAGGGAATATCCTCACCTGGCCCCCCTCTCTGTTCCTTCTTTTGGAGGAAAAAAAAAAAAAAAAAAAATATATATATATATATATATATATATATATATATATATATATGGTGAGGTGCCTGAGGATTGGCGGAATGCGTGCATAGTGCCATTGTACAAAGGCAAAGGGGATAAGAGTGAGTGCTCAAATTACAGAGGTATAAGTTTGTTGAGTATTCCTGGTAAATTATATGGGAGGGTATTGATTGAGAGGGTGAAGGCATGTACAGAGCATCAGATTGGGGAAGAGCAGTGTGGTTTCAGAAGTGGTAGAGGATGTGTGGATCAGGTGTTTGCTTTGAAGAATGTATGTGAGAAATACTTAGAAAAGCAAATGGATTTGTATGTAGCATTTATGGATCTGGAGAAGGCATATGATAGAGTTGATAGAGATGCTCTGTGGAAGGTATTAAGAATATATGGTGTGGGAGGAAAGTTGTTAGAAGCAGTGAAAAGTTTTTATCGAGGATGTAAGGCATGTGTACGTGTAGGAAGAGAGGAAAGTGATTGGTTCTCAGTGAATGTAGGTTTGCGGCAGGGGTGTGTGATGTCTCCATGGTTGTTTAATTTGTTTATGGATGGGGTTGTTAGGGAGGTAAATGCAAGAGTTTTGGAAAGAGGGGCAAGTATGAAGTCTGTTGGGGATGAGAGAGCTTGGGAAGTGAGTCAGTTGTTGTTCGCTGATGATACAGCGCTGGTGGCTGATTCATGTGAGAAACTGCAGAAGCTGGTGACTGAGTTTGGTAAAGTGTGTGGAAGAAGAAAGTTAAGAGTAAATGTGAATAAGAGCAAGGTTATTAGGTACAGTAGGGTTGAGGGTCAAGTCAATTGGGAGGTGAGTTTGAATGGAGAAAAACTGGAGGAAGTGAAGTGTTTTAGATATCTGGGAGTGGATCTGGCAGCGGATGGAACCATGGAAGCGGAAGTGGATCATAGGGTGGGGGAGGGGGCGAAAATTCTGGGGGCCTTGAAGAATGTGTGGAAGTCGAGAACATTATCTCGGAAAGCAAAAATGGGTATGTTTGAAGGAATAGTGGTTCCAACAATGTTGTATGGTTGCGAGGCGTGGGCTATGGATAGAGTTGTGCGCAGGAGGATGGATGTGCTGGAAATGAGATGTTTGAGGACAATGTGTGGTGTGAGGTGGTTTGATCGAGTGAGTAACGTAAGGGTAAGAGAGATGTGTGGAAATAAAAAGAGCGTGGTTGAGAGAGCAGAAGAGGGTGTTTTGAAGTGGTTTGGGCACATGGAGAGGATGAGTGAGGAAAGATTGACCAAGAGGATATATGTGTCGGAGGTGGAGGGAACAAGGAGAAGAGGGAGACCAAATTGGAGGTGGAAAGATGGAGTGAAAAAGATTTTGTGTGATCGGGGCCTGAACATGCAGGAGGGTGAAAGGAGGGCAAGGAATAGAGTGAATTGGAGCGATGTGGTATACCGGGGTTGACGTGCTGTCAGTGGATTGAATCAAGGCATGTGAAGCGTCTGGGGTAAGCTATGGAAAGCTGTGTAGGTATGTATATTTGCGTGTGTGGACGTATGTATATACATGTGTATGGGGGGGTTGGGCCATTTCTTTCGTCTGTTTCCTTGCGCTGCCTCGCAAACGCGGGAGACAGCGACAAAGTATAATAAAAATAAAAAATAAAAAAAAATATATATATATATATATATATATATATATATTGACAGAGAAAACGTATATTGGTGAGCTGAGGAAGGCCCAGTACGAGGACTGGCCTGCCTGGTCTCTCAAGGTTAAGATCAATTAGTCGAGTTGATTCCCAGAGCCAAGTATGAGCACTTGTATATTGGGTTCATTACTGGCGCTCCTTCCTCAGTGGCTGGCTGGTGGCTACCCCCCTCCCCGACCCGGGTAATTAGCTTGTCTGGCTGTATTACACGACTAATGAGCATATTCCTCAAGGTCTGTACTGCTCCAGAGGGAGAGGAGGCGAACCTGGGGTTAGACGTGTGTGTGTGTGTGTGTGTGTGTGTGTGTGTGTGTGTGTGTGTGTGTGTGTGTGTGTGTGTGTGTGTGTGTGTGTGAGACGGCTCATCAAATCAAGAGGGAGGGGGTATTAGAAAGTCCACACACACACACACACACACACACACACACACACACACACACACACACACACACACATACAAGCATTGGCTAAGGTTAATAATACATAATCAGGTAATTAATGATAGTCATAATGACATGGATGGTTTGTACCACCATGGCTGGCTGGTGGTGCCACACTGCAACTAGGAGACGAGGGATCTTACGTGGTTGGAGGTGACGGGGGCGAGAATGGTGCAGCAGCCTCTTCCCGGACTGTGCCACGGATGATGTTCATGGAGATGGTTGGGGCGAGGCGGGAGGAACTGTGGGATGATGTGCAGGAGATGGTTGGGGCGAGGCGGGAGGAACTGTGGGATGATGTTCATGCAGATGGTTGGGGCGAGGCGGGAGGAACTGTGGGATGATGTGCAGGAGATGGTTGGGGCGAGGAGGGAGGAACTGTGGGATGATGTGCAGGAGATGGTTGGGTCGAGGCGGGAGGAACTGTGGGATGATGTACAGGAGATGGTTGGGTCGAGGCGGGAGGAACTGTGGGATGACGTACAGGAGATGGTTGGGGCGAGGCGGGAGGGCGAGTGTGGTATATGAGGGACCCAGGATGACCCTACATGCCTCTTCCCTGCACCTCCTCTCGTGACCTCTGTCGTGGTGTGACTCAACACGACCAGGAGGAGGAGGAGGAGGAGGAGGAAGAGGAGGAGGAGGAAGAGGAGGAGGAGGAAGAGGAGGAGGAGGAGGAGGAGGAGGAGGAGGAGGAGGAGGGCAGAGGTGAGTGTGGGAAGAGTGACAGTTGTGTACATGTTGTGCAGGTCTGGTGCGGGGAGGCCAAGTGTCGTGAGTGTACTAGGGTTGTACACATGACGGCTGGATGATGATGGTGGTGTTGACGTGTTACGTAGCTTATGATCCAACGTCTTACCTCTCATATATATATATATATATATATATATATATATATATATATATATATATATATAGGAAAGGATCACAATTTTGCGCGTGATCAAGATACTTCTATGAGTCCACGGGGAAAATGAAACACGATAAGTTGCCAAGTGCACTTTTGTGTAATAATCACATCATCAAGGGAGATACAAGAAATATAACAGTCAGTTGATATACATCGAAGAGACGAAGTTAGGACGCCATTTGGTAAACAAATGACTACCCACATATATATATCCTCAAACAGCCGGATTCGAACCCACACTACTTGCGTGTGTGTGTGTGTGTGTGTGTGTGTGTGTGTGTGTGTGTGTGAGTGTGTGTGTGTGTGTGTGTGTGTGTGTGTGTGTGTGTGTGTGTGTGTGTGTGTGTGTGTTACCGTACTCCACCAGCTTGACGTCACACGCCAAGTCACCTCGGGCGAGACTGGTTCAGTCAGTCAACAGACTCAGAGTTCAGTCAGTCACGTAACACACGCCCTCTTGCTCACCCTTTGCTCCACTCCACCACCCACTCCTCAGACTCGAACCCCTCCCTGCTGGCTCTTACGTCGAGCACTGCACACAACACGCCTCACCTCCTCACTACCTTGTACTCCTTTATCGATGATAAAGATATTGCAACTCTCATTGTCTACCAGTATCTTTATCTATATCTATCACTGGTTTAACTGTTATTTATGATAAAGATATTGTAACTCAATGTCTACCAGTATCTTTATCTATATCTATCACTGGTTTATCTGTTATCGATGATAAAGATATTGTAACTCATTGTCTACTAGTATCTTGATCTATATCTATCGGTGGTTATCTATCATTTATGATAAAGATAAGGTAACTCATCCTCTCTTCTCCTTCCTGAACATTACCGACACATCAAAAGACGTGGTTCTGTTATACGTCCCCCCCCCCCCCCCCCCCAGAGCCGCTCTCGCTCAGCTGTGCCATATGTACAGGGATCACCTCATATCCCCAGCCGTCCCCAGGATGGGACACTACCACCCTCATGGGGGGGGGGGGGGGGACTCCTCCCCCTCCCCCCCCCCTCCGTCTCCCTCAAAAGGCTTGTATCAAACGCAGTCTTCCTTAATAACTCTCCTCTGTCGTCGCCTGTTTTCAACCCCCTTCCCCTCCTCCTCTATGATCGTGTGTCCTCTCTCTCTCTCTCTCTCTCTCTCTCTCTCTCTCTCTCTCTCTCTCTCTCTCTCTCTCTCTCATATGAGCGCCCCGCGTGCACCGCGGTCCAGGAGCCGTGGCTGCTGCTTCCCACAGTTTCTCTGAGAGAGAGAGAGAGAGACGAGGGGTCGGGCGACCAGCCACACGAGGATGGACCGTTATCATTGCCTCTTGCCTTCTTCATTCAAGAAGGGCATATCTTCGCCTGTGCCAGGCCGGAGGTCACAGTTTCTCGCGTTATCAAGGTAGCGCCAAGAATACGGTAAAAGGCCTCACTCACTCACATCTACCTTCTAGCTATCATGTGTAATACACATATGTATATATACACATATGTATATGTATTCACATATTAGAAATCTGGTAAGTCGTGCCGCTCGTCAGCACAATACATACATCACACATCCTTCCTCTGGCAGTTTACATCACACATCGTAAACCACAAGTGGGCCACACGTCCCTGGTCTACCTCTCTCGTACATACTCTGGTTTACAATATATCTATCATGTGACTTGGCTATGGTAAACCTGGTGACCCCCTCCCCCCAACCTGACCTGACCTCACCCCAACATTATACCGGAACTACCTACTAACATCATGTAACATACCAGAACTACCTACTAACATCATGTAACACACCAGAACTACCTACTAACATCATGTAACACACCAGAACTACCTACTAACATCATGTAACACACCAGAACTACCTACTAACATCATGTAACACACCAGAACTACCTACTAACATCATGTAACATACCAGAACTACCTACTAACATCATGTAACACACCAGAACTACCTACTAACATCATGTAACACACCAGAACTACCTACTAACATCATGTAACATACCAGAACTACCTACTAACATCATGTAACACACCAGAACTACCTACTAACATCATGTAACACACCAGAACTAACTACTAACATCATGTAACACACCAGAACTACCTACTAACATCATGTAACACACCAGAACTACCTACTAACGTCATGTAACACACAAGAACTACCTACTAACATCATGTAACACACCAGAACTACCTACTAACATCATGTAACATGGAAACGCCGTGTGTTTGTGTGGGGTGAGGCAAACAGAAGAGACACAGTTCCCCGTGCCACTAGAATGAAACCTGACAGCCACTGAAGTGTTGGCACACTGCGCAGCTGTCATAATAAGCCTCCGGGTTTCCAGGGGGGGGGGCTAGTACCAGCAACATAGCTCCCTGGTCGGTGGTGGCTGCCTACCACATACCAGGGGAGAGAGAGAGAGAGAGAGAGAGAGAGAGAGAGAGAGAGAGAGAGAGAGAGAGAGAGAGAGAGAGAGAGAGAGAGAGAGACGTGTAACAATTCCCCCCCACCCTCCTCCTCCTTCTCCCATGTTATCAGTCTTCCGATTAACTCCCACGTAAATCAAACCATCTCATTCTTTTCTGTTTTGGTCTTTTGTTTCACTTGGTCTGGTTTGTCTGTTTGTTTATTTGTTTTCCTGTTCGCTGGTCATTTTGCACGCTGAATGGCGTCAGTGTCTCCAGGTTAAATCCTGAGCATCGGCTGCCAGTGAGGGACAGAGGTCGAACGAAGCCTTAAAGTTGAACGCTAACAATAGTGCTCGCTGAACACACCTTTGGCCTGGCTGAGGGTTAGAGATCTGCAGACCCTTCACATTAAGCTGGTTATAACCGCTCATGAAAGGTTAAAGCCTTTAACTTGGACTACAGTGGGATGGTCAGGTCTGAACGTGAACTACTGACGCTATGTTGAGGTCTGAACGTGAACTACTGACGCTATGTTGAGGTCTGAACGTGAACTACTGACGGGATGTTGAGGTCTGAACGTGAACTACTGACGGGATGTTGATGTCTGAACGTTGGCAGAGAGGATATATGTGTCAGATGTGGAAGGAACAAGAAGATGGATACCGGACCCGACAGACGCTTCACATGCCCTGGTTCAGTCCATTGTCAGCACGTCGACCCCGGTATACCAAATTGTTCCAATTCACTCTATTCCTTGCATACCTTTCACACTCCTGCATGTTCAGGCCCCGATCACTCAAAATCTTTTTCACTCCATCTTTCCACTTCCAATTTGGTCTCCCACTTCTCCTCGTTCCCTCCACCTCTGACACATATATCCTCTTAGTCAATATTTCCTCACTCATTCTCTCCATTTAAACAAACCTTTTTAAAACACCCTCTTCTGCTCTCTCAACCACACTCTTTTTATTACCACACATCTCTCTTACTCTTTCATTACTTACTCGATCAAACCACCTCACACCACATATTGTCCTCAAACATCTCATTTCCAGCACATCCATCCTCCCCCGCACAACTCTATCCATAGCCCACGCCTCGCAACCATACAACATTGCTGGAACCACTATTCCTTCAAACATACCCATTTTTGCTTTCGGAGATAATGTTCTCGACTTCCACACATTCTTCAACGCTCCCAGAACTTTCGCCCCCTCCCCCATCCTGTGACTCACTTCCGCTTCCTTAGCTCCATTCGCAGCTACGTAAACTCCCAGATATCTAAAACGCTTCACTTCCTCCAGTTTTCCTCATTCAAACTCACATCCCAACTAACTCGACCCTCAACCCTGCTGAAGCTGATAACCTTGCTCTTATGCGTTGGTTAGTCCATGAGGATAGGCTGCTCCAGGTATGGGACACAGGTCCATCAGTTTCGCCCATAATCCTTCGCCATAAGTGAGATATCGTTGATCCTCATTACCACACGGCTCCCACCACCACCACCACCACCACTAGCCTCAGGTTGTCATATGTGTCACACGAGGACCATGGTAGCGAGGGGGCGAGGGGTCTGTCATGTCCGACGCACAACAAAGAGAAACACATATTGGCGAGGGTAAAACTTGAGGACGCCTTGGCGGCGGGAGCCAAGCTTATATAGCAGGGCAGCCAGAGCCTGCTGGAGTGGGGCCTCCAAACACTTAACACGCCACACCATCCCTGGGGCAGAGGAGGGGCGTAGCCATCCTGAAGGGGGAGGAGAGCTGTACCAATTAGTGTGTGTGTGTGTTGTGTGTGTGTGTGTGTGTGTGTGTGTGTGTGTGTGTGTGTGTGTGTGTGTGTGTGTGTGTGTGTATGAGGAAGGTTACACAGGCCCTGAGTCTTATACACAACCATGAGACAAAAGTAGAAGGAAACAGACACCAGTTCGTCTGGTCTGATCCTGTGATGTTCAGCAGAAATAAATCAACTTAGACAAGTCTGGTTCTTTACCATTTATCCCACAATCATGTGGTTATCAAATGACCTTTTTTTTTTTTTTTGTATTTTCCTAACTTTACATTGATCTCTAACATTTTCTGGCCACTAATATTCAGAGAAACTCAACACAGCAACAGACTATTGGGGTCCTTTCGAGGCAGAGTGTGCGATAGTGGAAGACATGAGAAACTCACAGGTTAGTGAGGGAGTAAAAGTAAGCAGGTATATACACTATGAGGCCGCCACACCGGGGTCTTGAGTGGTGTGAGTGTGTATTGTTTTAGCTGTGTGTGTGTGTGTGGGAGGGTTCGCTTCCATCTCAGCTCCGCCTCAAGCTGGAGGAGGGACACTTGCAAACGTCTGGTGGACCGCCCAACATGGCAGCAGACGGTGAGTACTGGCAGATGTGGCACGAGAACATAATCACTGTCTTCGTTAAAGTGTGTGACGTGTGGGGGAAGAGTGTGTGAGTGTTGGGACATTGAGGGAAGAGTGTGTGAGTGTTGGGGCATTGAGGGAAGAGTGTATGAGTGTTGGGACATTGAGGGAAGAGTGTATGAGTGTTGGGACATTGAGGGAAGAGTGTATGAGTGTTGGGACATTGAGGGAAAGTGTGTGCGTTGGGACATTGAGGGAAAGTGTGTGCGTTGGGACATTGAGGGAAGAGTGTGTGTGTGTTGGGACATTGAGGGAAGAGTGTGTGAGTGCTGGGACATTGAGGGAAGAGTGTGTGAGTGTTGGGACATTGAGGGAAGAGTGTGTGAATGTTGGAACATTGAGGGAAGAATGTGTGAGCGTTGGGACAGTGAGGGAAGAGTGTGTGGGTGTTGGGACATTGAGGGAAGAGTGTGTGAGTGCTGGGACATTGAGGGAAGAGTGTGTGAGTGTTGGGACATTGAGGGAAGAGTGTGTGAATGTTGGAACATTGAGGGAAGAATGTGTGAGCGTTGGGACAGTGAGGGAAGAGTGTGTGGGTGTTGGGACATTGAGGGAAGAGTGTGTGTGTTGGGACATTGAGGGAAGAGTGTGTGAGCGTTGGGACATTGAGGGAAGAGTGTGTGTGTTGGGACATTGAGGGAAGAGTGTGTGAGTGTTGGGACATTGAGGGAAGAGTGTGTGAGTGCTGGAACATTGAGGGAAGAGTGAGTGAGCGTTGGGACATTGAGGGAAGAGTGTGTGAGTGTTGGGACACTGAGGGAAGAGTGTGTGAGTGTTGGTACATTAAGGGAAGAGTGTGTGAATGTTGGGACATTGAGGGAGGAGTGTGTGAGTGTTGGGACATTGAGGGAAGAGTGTGTGAATGTTGGGACATTGAGGGAAGAATGTGTGAGCGTTGGGACATTGAGGGAAGAGTGTGTGGGTGTTGGGACATTGAAGGAAGAGTGTGTGAGTGCTGGGACATTCAGGGAAGAATGTGTGAGTGTTGGGACATTGAGGGAAGAGAGTGTGTGTGTTGGGACATCGCTTCGATTTCGTTGTGATGAAGAGAAACAGAACGTGTTACCACAATCCCTTATCCACCAGCTGGGACGTCCCTTCACTTACGACCAAACTAAACTAAACTAAACTAAACTACATAAAACTACAGAAAACTAAACTAAAGAAAACCAAAGTAAAGTAAACTAAACCTTATAAAACCTAACATAGGCTGGCCTAAGGTAAACTAAACAAAGCCAGGGGCAGCCAAAACTAGGTTAGTTTAGCTTTGGATATAGTAGTAACAGTTGTAGTAAATGTATAACATTTGGTTGCAGAAGTAGCAGTTGTAAGAAATGTATAACATTTGGTTGTAGTAGTAGTTGTAGGAAATAAAAAAAATATTAAACCCTAAAATTTTCGTTGCTCTTCAAAATCCTAACCACAAAGTGGAGGTCATACCACAATGTGGAGGTCATACCACAATGTGGAGGTCATACCACAATGTGGAGGTCATTAAGATCACAGGATTGTGTGGGGGTGATGGGGTGAGGGAGTGGTTAACTATCAAACATTAACAGCCACTTCAAGTCATAACGATGTACATCAGTTGTCAAACATGTAAATATTCCAATTTTGAATTACTGAACTGTTGAATCTCATATTTTCTTTAAACGGCCAAAATAACATATCGTAAAAATCTAAAAATACTAAAACATTCATAACCAAATTTCCTTTCAATAAGCCACCTCTTGTGTGATACACTGGCCTCTTCCAGGAACCAAACTGAAATAATTGTAGGGCTTCTCCCAGTACACGTCTGAGTGCAGAGATGCTGGGTATGGCCAACACGTCTCCACTACCTGGGTCGGGCCACTGTTACTGGTGGCACCTGAGACACAGTCAAGGCTCAGGTCCCCCGCCAGTAACTTGAGTCAGGTTTGTGTATCTGATCCTCAGCCTCGCTATGGGACCACTTGGGTGTGTCGGCCGGAGTGAACACTTGCTGCTCCTCCTCACCCACCTGACGACATACTTGGCCCTCTCGTGTGTGTGTGTGTTCTCTGCCGCCATCCGTGTCTCCATCTGCTGCCAAGACATTCTCGGAGGTGGGGCTTCGTGCCGCCGTGTGGGTGAGGATAACGAAAGTGGCAGGAGGTCACTTGCTTGCTGATCAGGTCGCACGTTTCCCAAAAATATGCAGCTGATGATCGAGGAGCCAGCGAAGGGACATGTACGTGTGCCGTGGCTGTGGTGACATAAATCAGGGTGGATGACTACATGTTGGTTCTCTGTCTCTATGGTCATCTCTATATAGCCGGTAGTAGAGCATAAACCTCAAGAGAGACACAGACGGGAGCTGCTGGAGGTAGAGTCACTGCACCAACCCCTCCCACGTCTCACCGCTACAAAGCCCACGCCACCAACGGATTGGAAACCATCTGTGTATATTTTTCTCCAACCTCGGTGCCCTGAAGTGGGGTCCAGGAATATCTGCTTGATTCCCTTTCCGGTGCTTCCCTTCCTCCTCCTCTCTCTCTCCCCTCCTGCGACCAGATCCTCGTGTCTGCCCTGGTTTGCTCCATGGTTGGGATCTGAGGCACTCCAAGTGTATGATCCTGCAGAGATTCAGGCTGGGATCTGCCACAGGTTCTCTCATTCTCTATCCCTCTACGACTCTCCATCTGATCGAGCATCGACCATAGCCATTATAACTGGGAGGAAGTGGATCTCTCGGTAACGTTCTGTAGTGACTCAAGTTCACATATATTCTCGATGCTGTGGTAGAGGTGGTCCTCTCTACAGATGAGGGTCGCACTGGAGGAGATGTAGTCCAACGTACTACATCGTCAGAGCTTTGCTGTGTACTGGGTCCGACGCCATGAGAACAGTGAGTAGTGCGGCCTGACCCCCAGCGGGCTGTGTGTGTGTGGGAGACGGGAGCTGCCAGCACACCGGACGCATTGGTGACCCTCACTTTAAGTTGTGTGATGTGAAGCTACCACGTTAGCCTCGGGTCAAATATGAACACCCAGACACTAGGCCTCTTCAACCACCTTACGTGGGTCCATCCCCACGTACACAGCTGCCTGGAAGGTCCTCCTTATTCTACGAGAGAGATCTTGTGGTCGTGGTATGTGGCCCAACGAGATACCTGCTCTGCTGCAGACGTTCCACTAGGCAGACAAAACTTCCTCTTCCAGGGCAGCGTCGCTCAAAGCTATCCTCGCGCAGCCTCCACCAGACGCCCTTCACTACACACTAGACACTGTCGTCGACGGCAGTGGGGGAGAGGGAGTGGGGGTCACACTAAGGACACCTGCCTGTGGCAACCCCTCCTCCTGTCCGGTCTTGTAGTTCGAGAAGCTGCTCGGCCACCAGAACCTTGTGGAAGTTCCTGTGTGTCCTGGACGATGTTGCCCGGAAGCCATCGCCACGCAGCTCCTCCAGACGACCAGACTTCCGCGTCGTAATGCCATATATTTCTTTTTTTCCTGTACAACAGAGAAGTATATCTCGACAGGTGAAGCCGCTGAGCGAGGGGAAGTCTTAATTGCATTCCTCATGGCCGACTGTTGTCAATCTGTCTCACGTTTTAAACTCCAAACGAAAATAATAACCACATATTTTTTCTTACATGGGTTTGGAGGTGGCGAGTCGTGGGAGATGCTGTGGTCTGTGGTGTGTAGTAGCGCTGCTGCATCCTTGCCAGCCGTGCGAACGACCATGATGGTCGTTGTTGTCATTTTTCTCTCAGGGAAAACTCCTGGTCTAACACAGAGACAACGGGAAACACCAGGCGCCCGTAGTGCAGCGGCAGAGATCACATGATGCCGACCATCAGCAATACCTGCACAGTCTTTCGTCCAAGGATTAATGCAGGATCGATCACCCTCCTGCTCACTCCAGGTGAGGTCATACGACAGTCCTGCACATGTTGTGTCCAGGTATACGACCAGTCCTGCACATGTTGTGTCGAGGTGAGGTCATACAACAGTCCTGCACATGTTGTGTCCAGGTGAGGTTATACGACAGTCCTGCACATGTTGTGTCGAGGTGAGGTTATACGACAGTCCTGCACATGTTGTGTCCAGGTGAGGTTATACGACAGTCCTGCACATGTTGTGTCCGAGGTGAGGTTATACGACAGTCCTGCACATGTTGTGTCCAGGTGAGGTTATACGACAGTCCTGCACATGTTGTGTCCAGGTATACGACCAGTCCTGCACATGTTGTGTCGAGGTGAGGTCATACGACAGTCCTGCACATGTTGTGTCGAGGTGAGGTTATACGACAGTCCTGCACATGTTGTGTCCAGGTGAGGTTATACGACAGTCCTGCACATGTTGTGTCCAGGTGAGGTTATACGACAGTCCTGCACATGTTGTGTCCAGGTGAGGTCATACGACAGTCCTGCACATGTTGTGTCCAGGTGAGGTTATACGACAGTCCTGCACATGTTGTGTCCAGGTGAGGTTATACGACAGTCCTGCACATGTTGTGTCGAGGTGAGGTTATACGACAGTCCTGCACATGTTGTGTCGAGGTGAGGTTATACGACAGTCCTGCACATGTTGTGTTCGAGGTGAGGTTGTACGACAGTCCTGCACATGTTGTGTTCGAGGTGAGGTTGTACGACAGTCCTGCACATGTTGTGTCGAGGTGAGGTTATACGACAGTCCTGCACATGTTGTGTTCGAGGTGAGGTTGTACGACAGTCCTGCACATGTTGTGTCGAGGTGAGGTTACACGACAGTCCTGCACATGTTGTGTCGAGGTGAGGTTACACGACAGTCCTGCACATGTTGTGTCCAGGTGAGGTTATACGACAGTCCTGCACATGTTGTGTCCAGGTGAGGTTATACGAGTCCTGCACATGTTGTGTCGAGGTGAGGTTATACGACAATCCTGCACATGTTGTGTCCAGGTGAAATTATATGACAGTCCTGCACATGTTGTGTCGAGGTGAGGTCATACGACAGTCCTGCACATGTTGTGTCGAGGAACAGACGATTCTCCCTCTCTCCCTCAGCCTTTAGGATAACATTGTGACAGAATAAGACATTCTAGACCAGATCTCTGCCATGGAGTCAGCAGGTTAATCCACAACCTCTGATTCCAATATGAATCCTCAAAGCAGGAGGGCGAGGCACTGCTGACGATACACCTGCCATCTAGCGAGCGGCTCGGAAGTCGGCCGTTCTTCCTGTGTTGACGTCAGACACGAAATGCATCACGAAGTACGCCTGGCCTCGCTGACCACACCCACTGCCTTGGTATAGGCCCTCGTGGGATGAGCCAAGGTTGCATGGCTGGTTCTTGAACTGTCTTAAAGTAGCCGAAGTTAGATCTTGGCCCCTTGACCCCTTGCTGGGCACTCGTCTGAGCCGCGAGGTCAGTACAGGACGTCCCCGTACGTCCTGGGAGTGAGGGATCTGGACACTCGTCTGAGCTGCGAGGTCAGTACAGGACGTCCCCGTACGTCCTGGGAGTGAGGGATCTGGACACTCGTCTGAGCTGCGAGGTCAGTACAGGACGTCCCCGTACGTCCTGGGAGTGAGGGATCTGGACACTCGTCTGAGCTGCGAGGTCAGTACAGGGCGTCCCCGTACGTCCTGGGAGTGAGGGATCTGGACACTCGTCTGAGCCGCGAGGTCAGTACAGGACGTCCCCGTACGTCCTGGGAGTGAGGGATCTGGACACTCGTCCGAGCCGCGAGGTCAGTACAGGACGTCCCCGTACGTCCTGGGAGTGAGGGATCTGCCGCAGGGAGCACTCCAGGGATCATATGGTCGACGGCTTCATGGGTGGACGCAGGAAGGTCCTGGGCGGAGTCTTGCATGACTGAAGGACGAGTCTCCAGTCGGTACGGTCGACTGTCGCCACCGCTCTATCCCTCCTGCAGGAGTGACGTCCACCTTCAGGCAGGAGAATCGGAAAGTGGTCGCCTTCATGCAGGTCTTCCATGATTTGCCATCTACAGTCCAGCTCAACGTCTGCTGAACGTCGTATGGAACAGACGTGAGTCTGCTGAACGCTGTATGAAGCAGTGGTTGTAGCACAGTCTGCTGAACGCTGTATGAACCAGTGGGTGTACCAGTGAGTCTGCTGAACATTGTATGAAGCAGTGGTTGCAGCAGTGAGTCTGCTTGTGGCAGCAGGCGGGGGACGGTGAAATCCCCCCAGAGACAGTGGGGGAAAAGGTAATGTAATTAGTAGATCTGGTGGTTAACTCCCCTGAGAAATGTCTCGTTTCTATCATCAGATCAATTACTTTGTTCAATTATTCCTCAACACAGTCGGCTAACAAACTGGCACAAGGAAAGTATATTAACATCGAAATTCCTCTTTTCCTTTTATAATGACTACATCCGTCAAATGGATGGTTGATGGGTAGTTAAGGTCGTCAACATGGACCTATAACCACTAATGGGATACTCCTAAACACTTTCCTTCACCTGTTGAAGATAATGACAATATCACACACGCTCTCACTGTACATGTCGCCCTAAGGAACACAAGGACCTCACCCAACCGTGCGATACATTATCACAGCTCGTCAAGATCGGGAAAAATCATCCCATAAAGATAAAAAAAAGATAAGAGAACACATCATAAAGAAACATCAACAGCAATCCAAATTCTCCAAAGTCGAATTTCACAGTTCATCACCAACACAGTGTTAGGGAAGGAGAACCAAACACAGCCTCAACCTGGTCTGTGTTGACATCAGACCCAAGTCCCAGAGGAACTTGCGTCAACATGTTCACACGGGGGAGAGGAACTAAGCGCATCCAGCGCTGGAGACTGTTTACCTGAGGAGATCATGATTAAGATATGGAGAGGCAGGTAACATGGCATCCCCAGGCGAAGAATATTCTATAAAGATAAGTACAAAAAAAAAAAAAGAAACTGAAAATGGAGGTAAGGGAATTATTTTTACATACCTAACAAGTCCGTAATGAAGCAAGGGTCATGTCGGTTTTTTAACTTCGTTATTGTCAGAAAAACAGTCAATAGTTTTCGTTCATTCATAAGTTTTCATGAAAAGTTTTCATTGTGTCCATGAAAACGTCTCAACACACACACACACACACACACACACACACACACACACACAGGAAGAACCAACCTGGGCCCTTCGCTCACTAACTACCTATCAAGACAGTCGTTTAGGCAAATATTTTATAGAATTCAGGTATACTTTGAGAAAATCGCCAGAAACTGCAATGTATAAACGACAGCAGTAACGGGGACACTCGAAGGCTAATGTACAGTAAAGAGGAGTTGGGTGATAGCTTAATAAAGTACTGAGCGGAATTACATTTCTCTTGTCCAATCATTTTTTTTTTTTTTCCCAGACCACCAAGTCGTGGGCCAATCAGGCCTCCCGCTGTCTGTGTTTCTCATGTCAACTCATGGAGAGAAACCCCCATCTCCCTGACCCTGTCCACCCTCCCTCTCCCACCAACAGCGGCAGCTCAAACGACGGTTGGGTCATTAACTAATGACACAACCACCGTCACAGAGACGTGCTGAAGAACTGTGCAGACACACTCGACCAACCTGCCTCAGACACCGTACATAATGGAGAGAGGCAGAGCGCCGAGGGGGATGGAGAAGAGCAAACGTCATATAATCTATAAGGAAAGTAGACCAGGTACAGACAATGAACGACAATCAGTCTCCCTGGCGAGTGTGGTTCGTGAGGTGCTGGAGAAAAGATCATTGGGTAACGCATGGATGCCTTCCCATACGCGACAAATTACTGAGGAATAGCACAGTCTTAGAAAATGGAGGTCATGCGTAGCAAATCTCTTAGATTTCCACGAGAGAGTGAGCTCTGTCATCAGCAGTAGGGAAGGTCTGGGTGGGTTGTCTGTATGTGGACTGCCAGGACGCTTTGGACACTGTGCCGCAGAAGAGGCTGAGGAAGACGCTACTATATTGGGACGCTAGATCACCACACAGCAATATGGGACGCTAGATCACCACACAGCAATATGGGGCACTAGATCACCACACAGCAATATGGGACGCTAGATCATCACACAGCAATATGGGACGCTAGATCACCACACAGCAATATGGGACGCTAGATCACCACACAGCAATATGGGACGCTAGATCACCACACAGCAATATGGGACGCTAGATCACCACACAGCAATATGGGACGCTAGATCACCACACAGCAATATGGGGCGCTAGATCACCACACAGCAATATGGGACGCTAGATCACCACACAGCAATATGGGACGCTAGATCACCACACAGCAATATGGGACGCTAGATCACCACACAGCAATATGGGACGCTAGATCACCACACAGCAATATGGGACGCTAGATCACCACACAGCAATATGGAACCAACGTCTTCAAGTGATGGCAGATGATGTGGTTGTGAGGTAAGTGTGAAGACGTGTGTCAGGCGCAGGTTCCTCCTGATGGTCAGAGATGACCAGCACGACACGCCTCTCTTCCGGGACCATGACTTCCCCTGGTCTGACTGTGTGCATGACTGAAGCTATGGACCCCGACCTGGAGGCTGGATGGCAGCAAATGAGCCAGGTCTTCCATTTCTCCCGCTACCTAACTAATGCAGACTCCCACAGATATGAAGAAAATAACATACACACACACACACACACACACAGAGGACATGGTGGGTCGTGACCCGTCCGTCAGGAGATGTGACACCTGTCACCAGCGGGAGGGGGGAGGGAGGGTGGTCCCTGGTGGATAACACTTCCCCAGGTGTCATCATCCACCAACGTTGATACTACGTCTCTCTCTCTCTCTCTCTCTCTCTCTCTCTCTCTCTCTCTCTCTCTCTCTCTCTCTCTCTCTCTCTCATATATATATATATATATATATATATATATATATATATATATATATATATATATCTTTCTTTCTTTCATACTATTCGCCATTTCCCGCGTTAGCAAGGTAGCGTTAAGAACAGAGGACTGGGCCTCTGAGGGAATATCCTCACCTAGCCTCATTCTCTGTTCCTTCTTTTGGAAAATTTAAAAAAAAAAAAAAAAAAAAAAAAAAAAAACGAGAGGGGAGGATTTCCAGCCCCCCGCTCCCTCCCCTTTTAGTCGCCTTCTACGACACGCAGGGAATACGTGGGAAGTATTCTTTCTCCCCTATCCCCAGTTTATGAAAAGCATAAGTTCAGCACAATCTAGTTTTCTAAACACATGACTAAAAAGGTAAATTTTCACATTCTACCTCTACTGAGATATTGCTGAATCAATGTGCTTAACTACATCCAGTACAACATTTTACTCAAGCCTATCTATCAATCATCTTTTCGTCCATTCCCATTTACATGGGGTAGGTCAGGTGTATAACAATGAGCACTTATGCTTTTAAGAACTGATCACTCTCATTTTCTCCATAGCAATTTACCCATGCTAAATCAGGTGCATACAGCTTCTCTCTGAAGCTATATGTATCATTTATTTGAATAATTTTTGCAAACTGGTGGCCCAGCCCCTAATCCATATGCAGAATAATACTGTTGATACATACAGCAGTGGACAGTGATATTAAAACTTTAAAGAGGTATACATTATGAAGAAAGAATATAAAATAAGGTAAAATTCACTACCGCATGTCGACACTTTTTTTAGCCATATCTAATAACATTAATAACTTTAAGATGCCATAGCAGCATTAATGTCCAAACTAAAACGTGAGAATTAGCAGTGAAAGTAACAATAATCCCAAATTCCTAAACTGTAACTGAATTACCTATGCAATAACCACTTTGTGACAAATGAAAAGGGTACCAAAATTACTTGGTAGGAGTTATGAAAATACCTCTGAAATGATCTCCTTTTGGGGAATAAAGTGGTCATCTGTGCATGAGGTTTCCTTGGCAAGATATGCAAACATACATTGCAGGAAATCTTTTTTTGACAAAACTATATATATATATATATATATATATATAAATATATATATATATATATATAAATATATATATATATATATATATATATATATATATATATATATATATATATATATATATATATATATATATATATATATATATATATATATATATATATATATATATATATATATATATATATATATATTCCTATTAGTCCACGGGGAAAATGAAACACGAAAAGTTCCCAAGTGCACTTTCGTGTAATAATCACATCATCAGGGGACACACAAGAGAGAAATATAACAGTCAGTTGATATACATCGAATAGACGAAGCTAGGACGCCATTTGGTAAACATGTGATTGTTCTAAACACATTGGATAACTTTATTGTTGATAAAATTTGTAAACAATTCACTTTCTTGTCCACATAATAAGTTTATGATACTCTCGTTGTCTGTCTTGGACAATCACATGTTTACCAAATGGCGTCCTAGCTATGTCTCTTCGATGTATATCAACTGACTGTTATATTTCTCTCTTGTGTCTCCCCTGATGATGTGATAATTACACGAAAGTGCACTTGGGAACTTATCGTGTTTCATTTTCCCCGTGGACTCATAGGAATATATGGAGTGAAAAACATTTTGAGCAATCGGGACCTGAACATGCAGGAGGGTGAAAGGCGTGCAAAGAATAGAGTGAATTGGAACGATGTGGTATACCAGGGTCGACGTGCTGTCAATGGATTGAACCAGGGCATGTGAAGCGTCTGGGGTAAACCATGGAAAGTTTTGTGGGGCCTGGATGCGGAAAGGGAGCTGTGGTTTCAGGGCATTATACATGACGGCCAGAGACAGTTTGAACGAATGTGCCCTTTGTTGTCTTCTCCTATCGCTATCTCGCGCGCGTGCGGGGGGGAGGGGGTTGTTATTTCATGTGTGGCGGGGTGGCGACGTGAATGAATAAAGGCAGCAAGTATGAATTATGTATATATATATATATATATATATATATATATATATATATATATATATATATATATATATATATATATATATATATATATATTGGAAAGGATCACAATTTTGCACGTGATCAAGATATTCCTATGAGTCCCCGGGGAAAATGAAACACAAAAAGTTCCCAAGTGCACTTTCGTGTAATAATCACATCATCAGGGGAGACACAAGAGAGAAATATAAGTCAGTTGATATACATCGAAGAGACGAAGCTATATATATATATATATATATATATATATATATATATATATATATATATATATATATATATATATATATATGCACGCATTCCGCCAATCCATTGTACAAAGGCAAAGGGGATAAGAGCGAGTGCTCAAATTACAGAGGTATAAGTTTGTTGAGTATTCCTGGTAAATTATATGAGAGGGTATTGATTGAGAGGGTGAAGGCATGTACAGAGCATCAGATTGGGGAAGAGCAGTGTGGTTTCAGAAGTGGTAGAGGATGTGTGGATCAGGTGTTTGCTTTGAAGAATGTATGTGAGAAATACTTAGAAAAGCAAATGGATTTGTATGTAGCATTTATGGATCTGGAGAAGGCATATGATAGAGTTGATAGAGATGCTCTGTGGAAGGTATTAAGAATATATGGTGCGGGAGGCAAGTTGTTAGAAGCAGTGAAAAGTTTTTATCGAGGATGTAAGGCATGTGTACGTGTAGGAAGAGAGGAAAGTGATTGGTTCTCAGTGAATGTAGGTTTGCGGCAGGGGTGTGTGATGTCTCCATGGTTGTTTAATTTGTTTATGGATGGGGTTGTTAGGGAGGTGAATGCAAGAGTTTTGGAAAGAGGGGCAAGTATGAAGTCTGTTGTGGATGAGAGAGCTTAGGAAGTGAGTCAGTTGTTGTTCGCTGATGATACAGCGCTGGTGGCTGATTCATGTGAGAAACTGCAGACGTCGGTGACTGAGTTTGGTAAAGTGTGTGAAAGAAGAAAGTTAAGAGTAAATGTGAATAAGAGCAAGGTTATTAGGTACAGTAGGGTTGAGGGTCAAGTCAATTGGGAGGTAAGTTTGAATGGAGAAAAACTGGAGGAAGTAAAGTGTTTTAGATATCTGGGAGTGGATCTGGCAGCGGATGGAACCATGGAAGCGGAAGTGAATCATAGGGTGGGGGAGGGGGCGAAAATCCTGGGAGCCTTGAAGAATGTGTGGAAGTCGAGAACATTATCTCCGAAAGCAAAAATGGCTATATTTGAAGGAATAGTGGTTCCAACAATGTTGTATGGTTGCGAGGCGTGGGCTATGGATAGAGTTGTGCGCAGGAGGGTGGATGTGCTGGAAATGAGATGTTTGAGGACAATGTGTGGTGTGAGGTGGTTTGATCGAGTAAGTAATGTAAGGGTAAGAGAGATGTGTGGAAATAAAAAGAGCGTGGTTGAGAGAGCAGAAGAGGGTGTTTTGAAATGGTTTGTTCACATGGAGAGAATGAGTGAGGAAAGATTGACCAAGAGGATATATGTGTCGGAGGTGGAGGGAACGAGGAGAAGTGGGAGACCAAATTGGAGGTGGAAAGATGGAGTGAAAAAGATTTTGTGTGATCGGGGCCTGAAAATGCAGGAGGGTGAAAGGTGGGCAAGGAATAGAGTGAATTGGATTGATGTGGTATACCGGGGTTGACGTGCTGTCAGTGGATTGAATCAGGGCATGTGAAGCGTCTGGGGTAAACCATGGAAAGCTGTGTAGGTATGTATATTTGCGTGTGTGGACGTGTATGTATATACATGTGTATGGGGGTGCGTTGGGCCAATCTTTCGTCTGTTTCCTTGCGTTACTTCGCTAACGTGGGAGACAGCGACAAAGCATAATGAATATATATGGGGTGACGAGGGTGGTGAGAGTAAGTGAGCTTGGGAAGGAGACTTGTGTGAGGAAGTACCAGGAGAGACTGGGTACAGAATGGAAAAAGGTGAGAACAATGGAAGTAAGGGGAGTGGGGGAGGAATGGGATGTATTTAGGGAATCAGTGATGGATTGCGCAAAAGATGCTTGTGGCATGAGAAGAGTGGGAGGTGGGTTGATTAGAAAGGGTAGTGAGTGGTGGGATGAAGAAGTAAGAGTATTAGTGAAAGAATAGAGAGAGGCATTTGGACGATTTTTGCAGGGA
The DNA here is from genome assembly GCF_036320965.1 of Panulirus ornatus. Classification (NCBI taxonomy): domain Eukaryota; kingdom Metazoa; phylum Arthropoda; class Malacostraca; order Decapoda; family Palinuridae; genus Panulirus; species Panulirus ornatus. The sequence goes on from NC_092296.1 coordinate 14,213,455, forward strand.
AAAAATGCAATTGAGTGGGAGATGTATAAAAGAAAGAGACAGGAGGTCAAGAGAAAGGTGCAAGAGGTGAAAAAAAGGGCAAATGAGAGTTGGGGTGAGAGAGTATCATTAAATTTTAGGGAGAATAAAAAGATGTTCTGGAAGGAGGTAAATAAAGTGCGTAAGACAAGGGAGCAAATGGGAACTTCAGTGAAGGGCGCAAATGGGGAGGTGATAACAAGTAGTGGTGATGTGAGAAGGAGATGGAGTGGGTATTTTGAAGGTTTTTTGAATGTGTTTGATGATAGAGTGGCAGATATAGGGTGTTTTGGTCGAGGTGGTGTGCAAAGTGAGAGGGTTAGGGAAAATGATTTGGTAAACAGAGAAGAGGTAGTAAAAGTTTTGCGGAAGATGAAAGCCGGCAAGGCAGCAGGTTTGGATGGTATTGCAGTGGAATTTATTAAAAAAGGGGGTGACTGTATTGTTGACTGGTTGGTAAGGTTATTTAATGTATGTATGACTCATGGTGAGGTGCCTGAGGATTGGCGGAATGCGTGCATAGTGCCATTGTACAAAGGCAAAGGGGATAAGAGTGAGTGCTCAAATTACAGAGGTATAAGTTTGTTGAGTATTCCTGGTAAATTATATGGGAGGATATTGATTGAGAGGGTGAAGGCATGTACAGAGCATCAGATTGGGGAAGAGCAGTGTGGTTTCAGAAGTGGTAGAGGATGTGTGGATCAGGTGTTTGCTTTGAAGAATGTGTGTGAGAAATACTTAGAAAAGCAAATGGATTTGTATGTAGCATTTATGGATCTGGAGATGGCATATGATAGAGTTGATAGAGATGCTCTGTGGAAGGTAATAAGAATATATGGTGTGGGAGGCAAGTTGTTAGAAGCAGTGAAAAGTTTTTATCGAGGATGTAAGGCATGTGTACGTGTAGGAAGAGAGGAAAGTGATTGGTTCTCAGTGAATGTAGGTTTGCGGCAGGGGTGTGTGATGTCTCCATGGTTGTTTAATTTGTTTATGGATGGGGTTGTTAGGGAGGTAAATGCAAGAGTTTTGGAAAGAGGGGCAAGTATGAAGTCTGTTGGGGATGAGAGAGCTTGGGAAGTGAGTCAGTTGTTGTTCGCTGATGATACAGCGCTGGTGGCTGATTCATGTGAGAAACTGCAGAAGCTGGTGACTGAGTTTGGTAAAGTGTGTGAAAGAAGAAAGTTAAGAGTAAATGTGAATAAGAGCAAGGTTATTAGGTACAGTAGGGTTGAGGGTCAAGTCAGTTGGGAGGTGAGTTTGAATGGAGAAAAACTGGAGGAAGTGAAGTGTTTTAGATATCTGGGAGTGGATCTGGCAGCGGATGGAACCATGGAAGCGGAAGTGGATCATAGGGTGAGGGAGGGGGGCGAAAATTCTGGGGGCCTTGAAGAATGTGTGGAAGTCGAGAACATTATCTCGGAAAGCAAAAATGGGTATGTTTGAAGGAATAGTGGTTCCAACAATGTTGTATGGTTGCGAGGCGTGGGCTATGGATAGAGTTGTGCGCAGGAGGATGGATGTGCTGGAAATGAGATGTTTGAGGACAATGTGTGGTGTGAGGTGGTTTGATCGAGTAAGTAACGTAAGGGTAAGAGAGATGGGTGGAAATAAAAAGAGCGTGGATGAGAGAGCAGAAGAGGGTGTTTTGAAATGGTTTGGGCACATGGAGAGAATGAGTGAGGAAAGATTGACCAAGAGGATATATGTGTCGGAGGTGGAGGGAACGAGGAGAAGAGGGAGACCAAATTGGAGGTGGAAAGATGGAGTGAAAAAGATTTTGTGTGATCGGGGCCTGAACATGCAGGAGGGTGAAAGGAGGGCAAGGAATAGAGTGAATTGGAGCGATGTGGTATACCGGGGTTGACGTGCTGTCAGTGGATTGAATCAAGGCATGTGAAGCGTCTGGGGTAAACCATGGAAAGCTGTGTAGGTATGTATATTTGCGTGTGTGGACGTATGTATATACATGTGTATGGGGGTGGGTTGGGCCATTTCTTTCGTCTGTTTCCTTGCGCTACCTCGCAAACGCGGGAGACAGCGACAAAAAAAAAAAAATGTATATATATATATATATATATATATATATATATATATATATATATATATATATATTTTTATACTTTGTCGCTGTCTCCCGCGTTTGCGAAGTAGCGCAAGGAAACAGACGAAAGAAATGGCCCAACCCCCCCCCCCCCATACACATGTATATACATACGTCCACACACGCAAATATACATACCTACACAGCTTTCCATGGTTTACCCCAGACGCTTCACATGCCTTGATTCAATCCACTGACAGCACGTCAACCCCGGTATACCACATCGCTCCAATTCACTCTATTCCTTGCCCTCCTTTCACCCTCCTGCATGTTCAGGCCCCGATCACTCAAAATCTTTTTCACTCCATCCTTCCACCTCCAATTTGGTCTCCCTCTTCTCCTTGCTCCCTCCACCTCCGACACATATATCCTCTTGGTCAATCTTTCCTCACTCATCCTCTCCATGTGCCCAAACCACTTCAAAACACCCTCTTCTGCTCTCTCATCCACGCTCTTTTTATTTCCACACATCTCTCTTACCCTTACGTTACTCACTCGATAAAACCACCTCACACCACACATTGTCCTCAAACATCTCATTTCCAGCACATCCATCCTCCTGCGCACAACTCTATCCATAGCCCACGCCTCGCAACCATACAACATTGTTGGAACCACTATTCCTTCAAACATACCCATTTTTGCTCTCCGAGATAATGTTCTCGACTTCCACACATTCTTCAAGGCCCCCAGAATTTTCGCCCCCTCCCCCACCCTATGATCCACTTCCGCTTCCATGGTTCCATCCGCTGCCAGATCCACTCCCAGATATCTAAAACACTTCACTTCCTCCAGTTTTTCTCCATTCAAACTCACCTCCCAACTGACTTGACCCTCAACCCTACTGTACCTAATAACCTTGCTCTTATTCACATTTACTCTTAACTTTCTTCTTTCACACACTTTACCAAACTCAGTCACCAGCTTCTGCAGTTTCTCACATGAATCAGCCACCAGTGCTGTATCATCAGCGAACAACAACTGACTCACTTCCCAAGCTCTCTCATCCCCAACAGACTTCATACTTGCCCCTCTTTCCAAAACTCTTGCATTTACCTCCCTAACAACCCCATCCATAAACAAATTAAACAAACATGGAGACATCACACACCCCTGCCGCAAACCTACATTCACTGAGAACCAATCACTTTCCTCTCTTCCTACACGTACACATGCCTTACATCCTCGATAAAAACTTTTCACTGCTTCTAACAACTTTCCTCCCACACCATATATTCTTAATACCTTCCACAGAGCATCTCTATCAACTCTATCATATGCCTTCTCCAGATCCATAAATGCTACATACAAATCCATTTGCTTTTCTAAGTATTTCTCACATACATTCTTCAAAGCAAACACCTGATCCACACATCCTCTACCACTTCTGAAACCACACTGCTCTTCCCCAATATATATATATATATATATATATATATATATATATATATATATATATATATATATATATATATATATATATATATATATATATATATATAAAGTATGTGTCTGTATATAATTACCTAAATGTACTATACAAGGAGGGAGTTGTACACTCGTTGATCCCCCCCCCCCCCCAATATCTTGAACATTCTCCAGTTTCGTACAACATTTCATATTTGCGTATATTTGTCAGCGTCGACCATGTCGTCAGTCAGGGCCCCGTCCTCCAACATCCTCATACCATGAGAATTAATCTTCACGTCTTTCTTACCAACATTTCTTCTTTTGCTTTGTGTCACGTCGTGTGGTTGATCCAACCCTACTACACCTCAGCAGGAACTTTGAACTGTTCACCTCACCAATGATAAGACAAAAAACAAGTGGTGATCAGGTCATCCCTTACTCTTCTCTCTTCCTGCAAGATCGTGTGTATCTAAGGCCTCTAGCTAGTATGCTTAGTACGTGTGGAGATAAGGTCTAGTAATGTCATTATGATGTATCCCTCCCTCACATGCTAGTGGCTAGAGTGTCACATATATTGGTATAAGACATCTTCCTGTGTATACTCGCTATAATCTGTGTCCCCCTCCACGACCCTGCCATCACGAGTCTATCTCTGGTCACAATGTAAGTCAAATCCCGCACGACCATTACTGTAACATCTCCCACAGCGTCCTGTACCAGCCTGATTGTCCCTTCATTGTTATCACTGTATCTTTGTTCTGGATCCTTAACATTCTCGCGTGAATTATACATTGTTAACATCACTATGTCTTTGTACATAGTGGTAGATGGTCCACTCTTCCTATCATCTATGTTCTGAGTGGGCCATCTACCACTGTGTCTATGGACATAGTGGTAGATGGTCCACTCTACCCATTATCTATGGGTCTGAGTGGGCCATCTACCACTATCTCACTCTACCTTTGGCTATATTTCATAGAGAGGATCGGTCAGTCTTGCCCAATCTTCATCACTTTCCCCTGCCTGCCATCATGCTTTCCCCTGCCTGCCATCATGTATTACTCTGGGTAGAACAGACAAGATCGGTTCACTTCAGTAAACAATGTTCTCACGTCTGCAAGAGTACCAGTTGCGTTTGTTCTTCATACAGCCCCTAACTACCATCATTCTACCATGTAGTTCATCTACTCCACCAAGATTTGCATACTTGTCTCTGACTGTGATGTCTCGCTCACCAAACATTCCTTGACTTGCCAGCGACGCAGACGGCTCTCTATCCTCCCTCCCACCTTCCCTCCCTCTTGCTGCATTTGGTGTCTCGTCTTTTTTTTTTCCAATTTGTGATCTTTACCCCGTGTTCCCTCGGTCTACCACGTCTGATGAATACCCAAGTGAATTCCGCTTCGTCTCCGAGTCTCCCTGCTAGCCTGAAGCAAACTCCAAAGCAAACCTTACCATAATTGGACGTCCTCTCATGTCTTAATTATAACCACCAATCCTTTTTCTTTTTCTTCTTTATCACTGATATTGCGTCTGGGAACTCCAAGGCCTCCAGCAAAATCTTTTAATGAGCATTTCTTCTTCCATTCCTCTTCCCCTCTCTGATGAGAGTGTGATCTTCTTCATCAAGTCCAGAAATAATTAAACATTAAGTCTATGAACCTGCCAGAGCCAACCACTTTATGACCCAGTCCAACCGTTCTGACTCGTCACTCTCTGAGGTTGTGGCCAGCAACCATTGATCCGGTGGCTTCGACACTTTTCTATCATCTACCTGACGGTAGATTTTTATCTACCGGACAGTAGATTATCCTGGGTGTTGTGTGTCCTACTTCGCTCAGTCCTCTAGGCTCCTGGTGAGTCACAGTGTCCTCAGGTTCCTGGTGAGTCACAGTGTCCTCAGGTTCCTGGTGAGTCACAGTGTCCTCAGGCTCCTGGTGAGTCACAGTGTCCTCAGGTTCCTGGTGAGTCACAGTGTCCTCAGGCTCCTGGTGAGTCACAGTGTCCTTAGGCTCCTGGTGAGTCACAGCGTCCTCAGGCTCCTGGTGAGTCACAGTGTCCTCAGGTTCCTGGTGAGTCACAATGTCCTCAGGTTCCTGGTGAGTCACAGTGTCCTCAGGCTCCTGGTGAGTCACAGTGTCCTCAGGCTCCTGGTGAGTCACAATGTCCTCAGGCTCCTGGTGAGTCACAGTGTCCTTAGGCTCCTGGTGAGTCACAGCGTCCTCAGGCTCCTGGTGAGTCACAGTGTCCTCAGGTTCCTGGTGAGTCACAGTGTCCTCAGGTTCCTGGTGAGTCACAGTGTCCTCAGGTTCCTGGTGAGTCACAGTGTCCTCAGGCTCCTGGTGAGTCACAGTGTCCTCAGGCTCCTGGTGAGTCACAGTGTCCTCAGGCTCCTGGTGAGTCACAGTGTCCTCAGGCTCCTGGTGAGTCACAGTGTCCTCAGGTTCCTGGTGAGTCACAGTGTCCTCAGGCTCCTGGTGAGTCACAGTGTCCTCAGGCTCCTGGTGAGTCAGTGTCCTCAGGTTCCTGGTGAGTCACAGTGTCCTCAGGTTCCTGGTGAGTCACAGTGTCCTCAGGTTCCTGGTGAGTCACAGTGTCCTCAGGTTCCTGGTGAGTCACAGTGTCCTCAGGTTCCTGGTGAGTCACAGTGTCCTCAGGCTCCTGGTGAGTCACAGTGTCCTTAGGCTCCTGGTGAGTCACAGCGTCCTCAGGCTCCTGGTGAGTCACAGTGTCCTCAGGTTCCTGGTGAGTCACAGTGTCCTCAGGTTCCTGGTGAGTCACAATGTCCTCAGGTTCCTGGTGAGTCACAGCGTCCTCAGGCTCCTGGTGAGTCACAGTGTCCTCAGGTTCCTGGTGAGTCACAGTGTCCTCAGGCTCCTGGTGAGTCACAGTGTCCTCAGGCTCCTGGTGAGTCACAGTGTCCTCAGGTTCCTGGTGAGTCACAGTGTCCTCAGGTTCCTGGTGAGTCACAGTGTCCTCAGGTTCCTGGTGAGTCACAGTGTCCTCAGGCTCCTGGTGAGTCACAGTGTCCTTAGGCTCCTGGTGAGTCACAGTGTCCTCAGGTTCCTGGTGAGTCACAGTGTCCTCAGGTTCCTGGTGAGTCACAGTGTCCTCAGGTTCCTGGTGAGTCACAGTGTCCTCAGGGTACTGGTGAGTCACAGTGTCCTCAGGTTCCTGGTGAGTCACAGTGTCCTCAGGTTCCTGGTGAGTCACAGTGTCCTCAGGCTCCTGGTGAGTCACAGTGTCCTCAGGCTCCTGGTGAGTCACAGTGTCCTCAGGTTCCTGGTGAGTCACAGTGTCCTCAGGTTCCTGGTGAGTCACAGTGTCCTCAGGTTCCTGGTGAGTCACAGTGTCCTCAGGCTCCTGGTGAGTCACAGTGTCCTCAGGCTCCTGGTGAGTCACAGTGTCCTCAGGTTCCTGTCTCTCCCTCAGCAACTGTCATGTTCGACAGAGCAGCCCCCGCCCCGCCCCGCCCCGCCCCAGACATTTCAGTCGCCCCCGTAGCCCGTGTTGTGGGCAACTGGTCCAGTTGAATGTTCTGTAGTGACCTTACACCAGCCGTCCTGACCTTCCTCGTTCTGTAGTGACCTTACACCAGTCGTCCTGACCTTCCTCGTTCTGTAGTGACCTTACACCAGCCGTCCTGACCTTCCTCGTTCTGTAGTGACCTTACACCAGCCGTCCTGACCTTCCTCGTTCTGTAGTGACCTTACACCAGTCGTCCTGACCTTCCCCGTTCTGTAGTGACCTTACGTTCTTTCCTCTGACTAACGTAGCCTCTGATCTCTCTCCCCAAGTTCTGTGTTCAGGATCCTTGATCTTGAAGTCCTTGAGTTCCTCGCTCACCCTCAAGGATCCTTTAATAGATTGCTGAGCCTCGGTCTTCCCTGTACCTCCTGCTGTGGCTGTCAACTTCCCCCTCACACGTCCAGACTTCCGATCTCAAGCTGTTCCTCCGACCTTACTCCCTCCCTTTGAGGCTGTGGTCAAGCCCGACTCGTCTTCCACTGCCATACAACGTGCTTAAAGGTCTTGAACGGATGCCCCCTCAAGTAATATACTACGAGTAATGAAGACTAATGGAGCAAAATGGCCTCAGTTACGAGAAGTCCAACCTTCAAATGGCATAGCCAATCTTGTCTTGGTTACAATAATAACACCACCACCTTCCATCTAGTCACACCTCTGCTTCACTACAGTCATTCTCCGCTCCACGTCCTCACCACCACAATGTTAGCTCCTCACTCCCTCAACATCTGCACCTCCCTATAGGGAGATGTCCTCCTCCCTCCCTCCCTGGCCCCGCGTCCTGCCACACTCACATAACGCGACACTCGACCCTCAGTGTATTACTGAGCCACCTCCTTCACATTCTACAGCACCTCACATGACCCCTTACCAGAACATAATAAGCTCTACGAGCCGTACATCCTCATGTGTGTGTGTGTGTGTGTGTGTGTGTGTGTGTGTGTGTGTGTGTGTGTGTGTGTGTGTGTGGTGTATGTGGTGTGTGTGTGTGTGTGTGTGTGTGTGTGTGTGTGTGTGTGTGTGGTGTGTGTGTGTGTGGTGTGTGTGTGTGTGTGTAGAGGCACACACGAGCACAGACATGATCCATATATACCAGGTTAAGAGACAGGACAACACGACTGTACAACTCTCTCCCCGTCACACACACACACACACACACACACACACACACACACACACACTGTGAGTCATGCGTCTTATGCAAGTATAAGTTACGTATACTTAAGTATAAGTAATCCTCGTCATGTTCCCTTTTTATGACGGCCATACAACTGCCAGTTACATCACTAGCCGTTCAGACCTGCAGGGGATCTGTCCTCCACACTTGACCGCCTCCAGGAGGCCCAGATCACAACTGTTGTTCTTCTACAACACCTGAACAATGAACACAGCCCCTCCTCCCGAGCCACACAGCCCCTTCCCCACCCCACAGCCCCTCCTCCCGAGCCACACAGCCCCTTCCCCACCCCACAGCCCCTCCTCCCGAGCCACACAGCCCCTCCTCCACCCCACAGCCCCTCCTCCCGAGCCACACAGCCCCTCCTCCACCCCACAGCCCCTCCTCCCGAGCCACACAGCCCCTCCTCCACCCCACAGCCCCTCCTCCCGAGCCACACAGCCCCTCCCCCACCACACAGCCCCTCCTCCCGAGCCACACAGCCCCTCCCCCACCCCACAGCCCCTCCTCCCGAGCCACACAGCCCCTCCCCCACCCCACAGCCCCTCCTCCCGAGCCACACAGCCCCTCCCCCACCCCACAGCCCCTCCTCCCGAGCCACACAGCCCCTCCCCCACCCCACAGCCCCTCCTCCCGAGCCACACAGCCCCTCCTCCACCCCACAGCCCCTCCTCCCGAGCCACACAGCCCCTCCCCCACCCCACAGCCCCTCCTCCCGAGCCACACGGGTCGAGGGTATTCTGGTGTTGTTTGGTGTAGTATTTCCTACACCTCGTACTCCTACAACAGCAGCACACTAACGGTAACAGTAAGTACACACTAGTAACAGTAGAAGGCGGAACACTAACAACAGAAACAGTAATTACCACAACAGGGGGGGTAACCTCCATGAACAGAGCAACAGTAAACACCAACCAACACTGGTAAGACAACAGAGGCGTCAACAGTGATATACCGTTATATCTGGACCCGTTACGCGTCGACCGTCACCCACACATGGTGGGATCAGAACACGAGAACCAGATTTTAATTACCCTTTCTCTTGGTTCGTAAATCCCACCAAATTTTCAACCATATTGTCGAAAAAAAAAAAAAAGTGGGTAGGGAAGGCCCGCAGCTCATTCCTAAATGTAATTACTAAACATAAATCTTACAACGTAAATAAATATCGATAAATAAGCTACGTCGGGTGGTAGTGGCTGGATACCATACCCCAACCTACACATGCAGCAGCTCTGAACATGGCGTCAAGAACACTGAAGAAGAGCACAACACCACACTGTATAATATTACCACGTTCTACCTTCCTATTTTAAGAAGACGCTCTGACGCAAGACCACAGTGGTTCTTTACCGAAGTATAAACATATGAAAGCACTTGCATGATGCTGGTAAATGGCCACACGCCAAGCCATACTTGGTATTACTGTAACATCTGCTCTCTCTTGGAAACCCCACATAACAGGAATAGCCAAGTCTGCCACTAAGATACTGGGTGTCCTGTTTACATGTCCAAACTTCTTTTCTTCTGAACAGTTGCTTCGTTTATACAAGGATTGATTCGTCCTTGTATGGAGTACTGCTCTCACACCTGGGGTGGTTCTAGCTCTGTGTCCTTACATGACAGAGTCGAGTCGAAAGCGGTCCCTGACGTATCAACTGTCACAGTGTAACTTCCAAACTTGACCCCCTTGCCCTACGCCACAGTGATGGTTCACTTTCCCTCTTCTATAGGTATTACTTTGGTTTTTGCTCCCGAGAGCTGGCTGCTTGTGTGCTCCGCAACACAGACAGACCACAAAATACTGTTTTCTTTTTCCGTTTCATAATTCTATATTTCAATTAAGGTCGGGCCATGATGTGGACTTTGGTTCGTGACGGAAGCCTTCAACATTAGAAAAAAATTGAAAAACGTTTCAGACTACACGACACCAGAAAGCGCTATTTTGACTTTCCTTACGCATGTGGCTAACATAAGCAGAAAACGCTAGTTTGACCTTCCTTACGCATGTGACCAACATAAGCAGAAAACGCTATTTTGGCCTTTTTTTACGCATGCGACCATCAAGGCTGAGATGCAAACTATGGTTATCTGCGTCTTTCATTCATACATCACCAGACTTTGACACCTCGTTAGCTTCAGTCATGACCCTCATCATCCGGTAATTCGACAATGTCCCTCATTACTGCAGCTTTCAGCTCGTGTGGGCGTGCAGCACGGCCCTAGCGCTCCCTCATTTCTCATGGCTCTCCTTACCTCATGACGCCGAGAGAGAGAGAGAGAGAGAGAGAGAGAGAGAGAGAGAGAGAGAGAGAGAGAG
>NC_092296.1:14229008-14236508 GCF_036320965.1 Panulirus ornatus
TGAGTTCCGTACCAGTGGTGTTCACTGTGAGTCTCAAAGCTTCCATGAAGCACTTTGAGGTGAGCAGGCTGGGGGGGTAACAGCCTTACAGTTGGTGAACTGTGAATACATTTTCCCTTAGATTTCAGCTGTAGAACATGGGATGTGCAGAGATAATCCTAGCACGTCTGGGAACTGTACATGTTAACATGACAGACGTACAGACAGCTTAGTGGCTGTACAAACATCATACACATTACTAGCTGTACAGACATTATACACATTACTAGCTGTACAGACATCATACACATTAGTAGCTGTACAGACATCATACACATTAGTAGCTGTACAAACATCATACACATTACTAGCTGTACAGACATCATACACATTACTAGCCGTACAGACATCATACACATTACTAGCCGTACAGACATCATACACATTACTAGCTGTACAAACATCATACACATTACTAGCTCTACAGACATCATACACATTTCTAGCTGTACAGACATCATACACATTACTAGCTGTACAAACATCATACACATTACTAGCTCTACAGACATCATACACATTTCTAGCTCTACAGACATCATACACATTACTAGCTGTACAGACATCATACACATTACTAGCTGTACAGACATCATACACATTACTAGCTGTACAGACATCATACACATTACTAGCTGTACAGACATCATACACATTACTAGCTGTACAGTCAACATACACATTACTAGCTGTACAGTCAACATACACATTAGTAGCCGCAGTACATACAATATCACACACAAGACAATCACACAGTTGTGTATATAAGTTCTCACAACCTGGAGACCGAAGATTATCTGAATATTATCTCACGATCTACCGCATAACATTTTTATATTCTCCGCTGAGAAACAGACAGACATGTAGGAGAACGAGAGAGACAGAGGGAGACAGAGGGAGACAGAGACATGTAGGAGAACGAGAGAGACAGACAGACATGTAGGAGAACGAGAGAGACAGAGAGAGACAGAGGGAGACAGACAGACATGTAGGAGAACGAGAGAGACAGACAGACATGTAGGAGAACGAGAGAGACAGAGGGAGACACAGACATTTAGGAGAACGAGAGAGACAGACAGACATGTAGGAGAACGAGAGAGACAGAGAGGGACAGAGGGAGACAGAGACATGTAGGAGAACGAGAGAGACAGACAGACATGTAGGAGAACGAGAGAGACAGAGGGAGACAGAGGGAGACAGACAGACATGTAGGAGAACGAGAGAGACAGAGAGAGACAGAGGGAGACAGACAGACATGTAGGAGAACGAGAGAGACAGACAGACATGTAGGAGAACGAGAAAGACAGACAGACATGTAAGAGAAAGAGAGAGACAGAGAAATATCTGCTACATCTTGCCTACAATACGTGTCGTTTTGATGCCTTCCTCAATGTCTTTGTGTGCACTGCACAACACTGATGACCATTGACCATCACGTGTCCACTACGACTTGTGTCCGAACGAGGCGAGATTAAATGAGAATTCGTGTAATGTTTATGTGCCCAGCTGTTGTGAAGCCTGGCCTGGGTATATATATATATATATAAGTCTCACAGGGAGGAAGCTACAGTGTTTTTCATTTATTATTTGGAGGCTCCAGTCAGGGACAAAAGTCCACATCAAAGCCAGGCCTTAATTGAAATTTAGAGAGGTTAATAAAGGGAAAAAGGAATAGAAAAGGGAAAGTATTTATGAATTTTGGACGTTGCGAACAAACTATCTTTTAAAATATGTCAAGTCATGGTTATTGGGTACGACATGAGAGGGTACAAGTTCTAAAGCTTCCAGGGGCAGAGAAAGAAACAGTTATCAAAACGGCCCACCCTTGAGTTGCTGATGGCCACACAATAATCACGAAACGCAGCAGCTTGCCGAGTATTGCGTGGTCAAGCTAGTGGTGGGGGTCACACAAGCAGCCAGCTCTCGGGAGCAAAAACCAAAGTAATACCTATAGAAGAGGGAAAGTGAACCATCACTGTGGCGTAGGGCAAGGGGGTCAAGTTTGGAAGTTACACTGTGACAGTTGATACGTCAGGGACCGCTTTCGACTCGACCCTGTCAAGTAAGGATACAGAGCTAGAACCACCCCAGGTGTGAGAGCAGTACTCCATACAAGGACGAATCAATCCTTGTATAAACGAAGCAACTGTTCAGAAGAAAATTCGACATTTAAACATGCGTCTCAGTTTCTTAGAAGCAGACTTAGCTAATCCTGTATTGTGGGGTTTCCAAGAAAAAAGTGTGTGTGTGTGTGTGTGTGTGTGTGTGTGTGTGTGTGTGTGTGTGTGATAGTAATACAAAGTACGTCAACTGATTCAAGTGGTGGACTTATAGAACTGTCGGAGAGAAGAAAGTTGTCAGGAAGTTTGGATAGAGAGATGGGAAGAAACTGGGTCTTGGAGGCAGTACTAAACTTAACCAGATTTCGTCTACCTCACTGAAATGTCCTGTCCAGGTCTGAGTGTAGTGAGGACGCTGTGTCAAGACGAGATGCAGATCGAGTGAGAGAAGAAGGAGCAGAACTGGAAGGACGTGGAGGAGTGCAGTGTGACGTGGAGTACAGTGTGACGTGGAGTGCAGTGTGACGTGGAGGAGTGCAGTGTGACGTGGAGGAAGGCAGTGTGACGTGGAGGAGTGCAGTGTGACGTGGAGGAGTGCAGAGTGACGTGGAGGAGTGCAATGTGACGTGGAGGAGTGCAGTGTGACGTGGAGGAGTGCAGAGTGACGTGGAGTGCAGTGTGACGTGGAGGAGTGCAGTGTGACGTGGAGGAGTACACTGTGATGTGGAGGAGTGCAGTGTGACGTGGAGGAAGGCAGTGTGACGTGGAGGAGTGCACTGTGATGTGGAGGAGTGCAGTGTGACGTGGAGGAAGGCAGTGTGACGTGGAGTACAGTGTGACGTGGAGGAGTGCAGTGAGACGTGGAGGAGTGGTGTGACGTGGAGGAGTACACTGTGATGTGGAGGAGTGCAGTGTGACGTGGAGGAAGGCAGTGTGACGTGGAGGAGTGCAGTGTGACGTGGAGGAGTACACTGTGATGTGGAGGAGTGCAGTGTGACGTGGAGGAAGGCAGTGTGACGTGGAGTACAGTGTGACGTGGAGGAGTGCACTGTGACGTGGAGGAGTACACTGTGACGTGGAGTGCAGTGTGACGTGGAGGAAGGCAGTGTGACGTGGAGTACAGTGTGACGTGGAGGAGTACACTGTGACGTGGAGGAGTACACTGTGACGTGGAGGAGTGCAGTGTGACGTGGAGGAGTGCAGTGTTCTCTCCAAACAGACTCACAAACAACCTTCTCGCTCCCTCGATGCAGCCTTCTCCAACCATTCTTCTACACGTTCTCCAACTCTCTCATCAGCTTGTGAAGTTTGTTTCTGGAGCCTGCCACTAGAGCGGCCTCATCTGCAAACAACTGCTGACTCACCTTCCAATCATCCCCCCAACCACCACCACCAGCACTCCGTACACCCGCCCCATTCTTCCAACACCCTCACATTCATAACCGCCTCATAATCCCACTCATAAGTAGTTTAAATAACCTAATGATGTCATATATTATGAGGACAACAACCCAGCCAGACACTGATGAGTTCTGACTACAGAAACACAAACACACACACACACACACACATGTGGACATCTGGAAATACACAGGAGTCACACACGTACACATGGTAGTCGAAGTATAATAGTTCCAGAGCGACCTGCTCTACAGGCCGATGATAGAGGAGTTACAAGGCGAGACGAGACATGAGGGAAGAGAGTCACATGTTATGATGAACGATGATAACAAGGTATTCCATCCTATATAGGACAAAGATTACTCCTGCAGGCTATGGTTGTGACAGCATTATAACCAAAATCAAAATGAATTGGAAGACAATCAAAAAAATGGAACATATGTTGTAATTAGAGAAAGATTACAACACATAAACATTATAAACAAAAAATGTAAAAACAATCCCTTTACGTAAAGAGTAATAAATGACATAACTAATAATAACAGAGGTTTATAATGTATTAATACAGTTCTTAAACTGGAAATAATGTGAGCAATATCGTTTATCATACAGTGTGTATGTGTGTGTGTGTGTGTGTGTGTGTGTGTGTGTGTGTGTGTGTGTGTGTGTGTGTGTGTGTGTGTGTGTGTGTGTGTGTGTGTGTGTGTGTGTGTGTTGAGGCAGTAGGTAATGTTGTGAGGGAGGTAACTCACAGTGCTGAGGAGATGGCTTACCTTCTCTCGTGTGAGGGAGGTAACTCACAGTGCTGAGGAGATGGCTTACCTTCTCTCGTGTGAGGGAGGTAACTCACAGTGCTGAGGAGATGGCTTACCTTCTCTCGTGTGAGGGAGGTAACTCACAGTGCTGAGGAGATGGCTTACCTTCTCTCGTGTGAGGGAGGTAACTCACAGTGCTGAGGAGATGGCTTACCTTCTCTCGTGTGAGGGAGGTAACTCACAGTGCTGAGGAGATGGCTTACCTTCTCTCGTGTGAGGGAGGTAACTCACAGTGCTGAGGAGATGGCTTACCTTCTCTCGTGTGAGGGAGGTAACTCACAGTGCTGAGGAGATGGCTTACCTTCTCTCGTGTGAGGGAGGTAACTCACAGTGCTGAGGAGATGGCTTACCTTCTCTCGTGTGAGGGAGGTAACTCACAGTGCTGAGGAGATGGCTTACCTTCTCTCGTGTGAGGGAGGTAACTCAGTGCTGAGGAGATGGCTTACCTTCTCTCGTGTGAGGGAGGTAACTCACAGTGCTGAGGAGATGGCTTACCTTCTCTCGTGTGAGGGAGGTAACTCACAGTGCTGAGGAGATGGCTTACCTTCTCTCGTGTGAGGGAGGTAACTCACAGTGCTGAGGAGATGGCTTACCTTCTCTCGTGTGAGGGAGGTAACTCACAGTGCTGAGGAGATGGCTTACCTTCTCTCGTGTGAGGGAGGTAACTCACAGTGCTGAGGAGATGGCTTACCTTCTCTCGTGTGAGGGAGGTAACTCACAGTGCTGAGGAGATGGCTTACCTTCTCTCGTGTGAGGGAGGTAACTCACAGTGCTGAGGGCGGCATATTCTCTCTTGTGAATAAAATTTTCCCAAATGGAACTGAAATTGAATCTGTCTTGCGATCTTACCTGAAAAAGGAATATGTATCCATGTAAATATCTCGATCTTGTTATCTTTACAGAGAAATATACAATAATACAGTTTAAATATATTTTTTTTATCATACTTTGACCCTGTCTCCCGCGTTAGCGAGGTAGAGCAAGGAAGCAGACGAAAGAATGGCCCAACCCACCCACATATACATGTATATACATACACGCCCACACACGCACATATACATACCTGTACATTTCAGCGTATATATACATATACATACACAGACATATACACATATACACATATACATATTCATTCATGCTGCCTTCATCCATTCTCCTCGCCACCCCACCACACATGACATGGCATCCCCCTTCCCCCGCGTGCGCGCGAGGTAGCGCTAGGAAAAAAGGAAAAAAAAAAAGTCATTCGTCCACACTCAGTCTCTAGCTGTCACGATTAATGGATCCAAAACCACATCTGCCTTTCCACATCCAGGCCCCACAAAACTTTCCATGGTTTACCCCAGACGCTTCACATGCCCTGGTTCAATCCACTGACAGCACGTCGACCCCGATATACCACATCGTTCCAATTCACTCTATTCCTTGCCCGCCTTTCACCCTCCTGCATGTTCAGGCCCCGATCGCTCAAAATCTTTTTCACTCCATCCTTCCACCGCCAATTTGGTCTCCCATTTCTCCTCGTTCCCTCCACCTCTGACACATATATCCTCTTTGTCAATCTTTCCTCATTCATTCTCTCCATGTGACCAAACCATTTCAATAAACCCTCTTCTGCGCTCTCAACCACACTATTTTTATTACCACACTTCTCTCTGACCCTTTCATTACTTACTCGATTAAACCACCTCACACCACATATTGTCCTCAAACATCTCATTTCCAATACATCCACCCTCCTCCCCACAACCCTATCTATCGCTCATGCCTCACTATATAACATTGTTGAAATCACAATTCCATCAAACATGCCCATTTTTGCTCTCCGAGATAACGTTCTCGACTTCCACACATTCTTCAACGCCCCCAGAACCTTTGCCCCCTCCCCTACCCAGTGTCTCACCTCCGCTTCCATGGTTCCATCCGCTGCCAAATCCACTCCCAGATATCTAAGAAACTTCACTTCCTCCAGTTTTTCTCCATTCAAACTTGCCTCCCAACTGACTTGACCCTCAACCCTACTGTACCTAATAACCTTGCTCTTATTCACATTTACTCTCAACTTTCTTCTTTCACACACTTTACCAAACTCAGTCATCAGCTTCTGCAGTTTCTCACCAGAATCAGCCACAAGCGCTGTATCATCAGCGAACAACTGACTCACTTGCCAAGCCCTCCCATCCACAACAGACTGCATTCTTGCCCCTCTCTCCAAAACCCTTACATTCACCTCCCTAACAACCCCATCCATAAACAAATTAAACAGCCGTGGAGACAAAACACACCCCTGCCGCAAACCTACATTCACTGAGAACCAATCACTTTCCTCTCTTCCTACTAGCACACATGCCTTACACCCTCGATAAAAAATTTCACTGCTTCTAGCAACTTACCTCCCACACCATATATTCTTAATACCTTTCACAAAGCATCTCTATCAACTCTAACATATGCCTTCTCCAGATCCATAAATGCTACATACAAATCCATCTGCTTTTCTAAGTATTTCTCACATACATTCTTCACCTGATTCACACATTCTCTACCATTTCTGAAATCACACTGCTCCTCCCCAATCTGGTGCTCTGTACATGCCTTGACCCTCTCGATTAATACCCTCCCATATAATTTCCCAGGAATACTCAACAATCTTATACCTCTGTAATTCAAACACTCACCTTTATCCCCTTTGTAAAATGGCACTATGCATGCATTCCGCCAATCCTCAGGCACTTCACCAGGAACCATGCATACATTGAACATCCTCACCAACAAGTCAACAACATAGTCACCCACTTTTTTGATAAATTCCACAGCAATACCATCCAAACCCGCCGCCTTGCCGGCTTTCATCCTCTGCAAGGCTTTTACTACCTCCTCTGTTTACCAAGATATTCTCCCTGACCCTCTCACTTCGTACGCCACCTCGACCAAAACACTCTACATCTGCCATTCTATCATCAAACACATTCAGCAAACCTTCAAAATACTCACTCCATCTCTCTCTCACTTCACTTCTACTTATCACTTCCCCATTTGCCCCTTTCGCCGACGTTCCCATTTGTACTCTTGTTTTAAGCACTTTATTTACCTCCTTCTCAAACATCTTTTTATTTTCCCTACAATTTAATGATACTCTCTTACCCCAACTCTCATTTGCCCTCTTTTTCACCTCTTGCACCTGT
>NC_092296.1:14244008-14256508 GCF_036320965.1 Panulirus ornatus
GTATGTACATGTGTATGGGGGGGGGGGGTTGGGCCATTTCTTTCGTCTGTTTCCTTGCGCTACCTCGCAAACGCGGGAGACAGCGACAAAGTATAAAAAAAAAAAAAAAAAAAAAAAATATATATATATATATATATATATATATATATATATATATATATATATATATATATATATATATATATATATAAACACATCTTTATACAGATATAGGACCCTGGCTTACCAATGAATATGCATCCGGTTCCAGACTAAAACCCTGAAATAAAATCCTTATAGAACTCAAAATCGTTCTGATAACAATCACAACTCAAGCATTCTGTTCATAACACCTATAACACAGATTCCTACACTTACATGTTAGGACGTAAAAGTACTTAAAAATCAAATGGCTTTCTTTCATCTTGTAAATTCATTCAAATATGTTTAGAGATGTTGTAAGAACTGGAGTGAAGGCGTTTGAACCACATTCATAATAACGAGTTCCGACGGATTAAATACGATATAAGGAGAAAGACAGATATCAACGCCTCGTTCGCTCAATATATCATGTGGATAACTAGATAAAAAATACTACGTTTCAAAGTTTCCCAAAAAGTAGCAGTTCTCACACTTTACCCCTGGAATACTTTGGTTGGGCGCTTCTGAAACACCCGCATCATGTCAATGTTCCATCTTCCTCGACCTAAATTTAACCAGAGAGACAAGCAGGTTCGCCTGGCGTGGGAGGCTGTAAGAGACTGTCTGGTATCAACGACGTCGGTAACTATTCAACTTGAGTCTCTAGTTGAACTGATTAAGAGGCTGAAGTAATACATGGTTTGCCTCATCTCTTATGAAAGAAACACCCTACGTTTGTGTACATGACATTCATGATTAATGGTCTGATATACTCAATATTAACTGGTCCCAATTATCATTATGTTGCTACAATGTATTAACTGGTCACAATTATCATTATGTTGCTACTATATATTAACTGGTCACAATCATCATTATGTTGCTACTATATATTAACTGGTCACAATCATCATTATGTTGCTACTATATATTAACTGGTCACAATCAACATTATGTTGCTATTATATATTAAGTGGTCTCAATCATTATGTTGCTACTATATATTAACTGGTCACAATCATCATTATGTTGCTACTATATATTAACTGGTCACAATCATCATTATGTTGCTACTATACATTAACTGGTCACAATTATCATTATGTTGCTATCATATATTAACTGGTCACAATCATCATTATGTTGCTACTATATATTAACTGGTCACAATCAACATTATGTTGTTTTTTGCATTGAATCATGAATATGACCATAACATCTGCCACACTGCAGTCTATACAGACCCTTTCCCCAAACTATTATGATATATCTGATACCGGAATTATCATACGACACCAAATCTATAGACACAAGAATGTTGGCAGTTCTCTGAAACATATCAGATGTATACGATCTTAATGAAGAGATATACACTATCGTCAACTAACTATTGTAGTGATACAACATTATCATACAAGAAGATGTATAATACAAGGAGATGTATCATACAAGGAGAGATATCATACATGGAGAGATATCTTACAAGGAGAGATATCATACAAGGAGATGTATCATACAAGGAGAGATATCATACAAGATGTATCATACAAGGAGAGATATCATACAAGATGTATCATACAAGGAGAGATATCATACAAGGAGACATATCATACAAGATGTATCATACAAGGAGAGATATCATACAAGGAGACATATCATAAAAGATGTAGCATACATGGAGAGATATCATACAAGGAGACATATCATACAAGATGTAGCATACATGGAGAGATATCATACAAGGAGACATATCATACAAGATGTAGCATACATGGAGAGATATCATACAAGGAGAGATATCAGGTTTACAATGATAAATACAGTCATGTTGAACACTGTAGTTGGAATGGAAGGTTTACGTGTATGTCTGCCTCATCACAGGTAGACTGAAGGTCAACCACTGTGCCACTCTGTACCTTCAGGGATCTGAATGTTGGTGATGACCTCCTGGAGGCCAAGACCTAAATAGAGGTCAATACTTCCCTGATGACGGATCCTGTGTTACATCCTAGCACCAAGACTCGGTCAATACTTCCCTAATGACGGATCCTGTGTTACATCCCAGCACCAAGACTCGGTCAATACTTCCCTAATGACGGGTCCTGTGTTACATCCTAGCACCAAGACTCGGTCAATACTTCCCTAATGACGAGTCCTGTGTTACATCCTAGCACCAAGACTCGGTCAATACTTCCCTAATGACGGGTCCTGTGTTACATCCTAGCACCAAGACTCGGTCAATACTTCCCTAATGACGGGTCCTGTGTTACATCCTAGCACCAAGACTCGGTCAATACTTCCCTAATGACGGGTCCTGTGTTACATCCCAGCACCAAGACTCGGTCAATACTTCCCTAATGACGGGTCCTGTGTTACATCCCAGCACCAAGACTCGGTCAATACTTCCCTAATGACGGGTCCTGTGTTACATCCCAGCACCAAGACTCGGTCAATACTTCCCTAATGACGGGTCCTGTGTTACATCCCAGCACCAAGACTCGGTCAATACTTCCCTAATGACGGGTCCTGTGTTACATCCCAGCACCAAGACTCGGTCAATACTTCCCTAATGACGGGTCCTGTGTTACATCCCAGCACCAAGACTCGGTCAATACTTCCCTAATGACGGGTCCTGTGTTACATCCCAGCACCAAGACTCGGTCAATACTTCCCTAATGACGGGTCCTGTGTTACATCCCAGCACCAAGACTCGGTCAATACTTCCCTAATGACGGGTCCTGTGTTACATCCCAGCACCAAGACTCACAGAGGAAGCCCAGAAGTGTTGCCAGACAACATAAACATATTGTGTTGCATCATGCGCTCTGATTCGTTGCTGAATTTCATGAACCTTGAAGGACACACTGAATTTGATGACCTGACGTTATGTATTCTCTACACCTCAAGTTCTGTATCTGTCACAGTAGAAGTGAACCACTGCTGTACCTGGAGGTACATCACTGCTGAACCTGGAGGTACATCACAGCTGTACCTGGAGGTACATCACTGCTGTACCTAGAGGTACATCACAGCTGTACCTGGAGGTACATCACTGCTGTACCTGGAGGTACATCACAGCTGTACCTGGAGGTACAGCAGTAATTGTTTGTATCGTTTTCTTATCTCCCAAAAAGTTTCATCTTTATGAAAATACCAGCAAACATTTCTGCATCTACAAGGACACCTGTTATATACTAGGTTTCAGCCAGTGTGGCCAGTGAAGTAACATGTTTCAGCCAGTGTGGCCACTGAAGCAACACATGTTTCAGCCAGTGTGGCCACTGAAGTAACATGTTTCAGCCAGTGTGGCCACTGAAGTAACATGTTTCAGCCAGTGTGGCCACTGAAGTAACATGTTTCAGCCAGTGTGGCCACTGAAGTAACATGTTTCAGCCAGTGTGGCCACTGAAGTAATACATGTTTCAGCCAGTGCGGCCACTGAACTAACACATGTTACAGCCAGTGTGGCCACTGAAGTAACACGTTTCAGCCAGTGTGGCCACTGAAGGAACCCATGTTTCAGCCAGTGTGGCCACTGAAGTAACACACGTTTCAGCCAGTATGGCCACTGAAGTAAGACATGTTACAGACAGTGTGGCCACTGAAGTAACATATGTTTCAGCCAGTGTGGCCACTGAAGTAACACATGTTACAGCCAGTGTGGCCACTGAAGTAACCCATGTTTCAGACTTTGTTTACCATTTTCTTGCCAGTCTGTACACTAGATCCTTCACTTGCACATCATCATGGCGCAGTGTTGCCTCTACTGTAACCTTCCGTTACACATGAGTGTCTCCCTGTACCCTGTATTACAAAGGGATGGCACCATCTTGGCAAGCTACACAAGCTACACTGTAGACTGGTGACTCCAGTCACGCTACAGTACGTGTCATTACCAGACCACCTTCACGCAGGTGTTTGGCAACATGCGTGACAGTGTCTGGAAGTGTAACTAGTTCTGATAATTAGTTACGTTGCCACAACAAACATCATTATAGACCAAGTTTCATCAGATGATATAACACAGACAGACTTCCCGAGAGCAGTGTTGTTCCTGTTCTTCACCGCAGAACAAAAGAACACATCAGAGAACATCAATATTTCAAGATTGCCTTGGATCAGATATCAGTATTCTCGACCAAGATAACCCAATCTTATGTTGCTACTATTCTACTGGAAATCATTAACTACTTCTTCAGAATATCTGATGTAAAATATATAAGATTAACTTTAGGTCTGTCATTGATTAATTAATCATGAGGCCATAATCAATGTTTATGTCTTAATCAAATAAGATGGTGGTATTGTTCATCATGTCAGCACCATAAACCAGTAGCACATTTTCAAAGTGGTTCACCTTCATCTTACTCCACATGTTCCATAGAAAATGTTCATATATCACAAAATCATGTTCATATATCACAAGATAATGTTCATATATCACAAGATAATGTTTATATATCACAAGATAATGTTCATATATCACAAGATAATGATCATATATCACAAGATAATGTTTATATATCACAAGATAATGTTCATATATCACAAGATAATGTTTATATATTACAAGATAATGTTCATATATCACAAGATAATGTTCATATATCACAAGATAATGTTCATATATCACAAGATAATGTTCATATATCACAAGATAATGTTCATATACCACAAGATTTATCCCCTTCTACAGCATCTCACTTTACGTTTGCCAAAACCAAGGAGATTTGGCCTCCTTGGCTGCCCCTTCAGCTAAATACATCCAATACTGGCCCTCTCTGAGCTTGAGGTGAGGGAGGGTGAGGGAGAGTGTGTCAGGAAGGCTTGAGGTGAGGGAGGGTGAGGGAGAGTGTGTCAGGAAGGCTTGAGGTGAGGGAGGGTGAGGGAGAGTGTCAGGAAGGCTTGAGGTGAGGGAGGGTGAGGGAGAGTGTGTCAGGAAGGCTTGAGGTGAGGGAGAGTGTCAGGAAGGCTTGAGGTGAGGGAGGGTGAGGGAGAGTGTCAGGAAGGCTTGAGGTGAGGGAGGGTGAGGGAGAGTGTCAGGAAGGCTTGAGGTGAGGGAGAGTGTCAGGAAGGCTTGAGGTGAGGGAGGGTGAGGGAGAGTGTGTCAGGAAGGCTTGAGGTGAGGGAGGGTGAGGGAGAGTGTCAGGAAGGCTTGAGGTGAGGGAGGGTGAGGGAGAGTGTCAGGAAGGCTTGAGGTGAGAGAGGGTGAGGGAGAGTGTGTCAGGAAGGCTTGAGGTGAGGGAGGGTGAGGGAGAGTGTGCCAGGAAGGCTTGAGGTGAGGGAGGGTGAGGGAGGGTGTGTCAGGAAGGCTTGAGGTGAGGGAGGGTGAGGGAGCGGGTGTCAGAGAGCCAGCAGTAGACACTGTTACTCGACTTACGAGGCAACTTAAGACCTGACGGTCCTGCCTCACTCCCTCTGTGTGTGTGTGTGTGTGTGTGTGTGTGTGTGTGTGTGTGTGTGTGTGTGTGTGTGTGTTACTACTGTTGTTGTTGTTGTTGTTGGCTTCATAAGCTGTGTTGTTGTTTCATCATCTGCTGTTGCAACCACTGCTGTTTTTTGAGGTTGTCTGCCGCGACTGGGGCTCCTGTTGCTACTGTCCACTGGCTGCTGCTGCCACCGCTGTTCCTGAGGCTGTGTCTTGCTGCTGCTGTGGTGGCTGCTGCTGTGGTGGTGGCTGGTGCTGTGGTGGGTGGCTGCTGCTGTGGTGGCTGCTGTGGTGGTGGTGGCTGCTGAGGTGGCTGCTGTGGTGGGTGGCTGCTGCTGGTATCAGGTACATGCTAGTGTGGTATGGTAATATGAGGCAGGGGATCAGGCCCAGCGCTGAATGGACCGGGAAAATGGGATCTTGTCTCTCATCCTATTTTGTCAATGACATTAGTGGAGAAGCACGCACGCACGCACGCTGAGAGAGAGAGAGAGAGAGAGAGAGAGAGAGAGAGAGAGAGAGAGAGAGAGAGAGAGAGAGAGAGAGAGAGAGAGAGAGAGGAAAGGGAGAGGAGGGTGCTTGCTTCCTCTCTTATAAATATCACGTACAAAAACGTGTGTTTTTTCCCGTTGAAATAAAATCAGCTTTTCTCCTAAATGTTTCGGTTCGTTGGATATTATTTAAAAGGAATAATGCCACATGAACATTCATACAAAATATTTACGGCTAACAGAACACGTCAACGAGTGTACCAGGAAGATAACAACATTTACGCTATATATATATATATATATATATATATATATATATATATATATATATATATATATATATATATATATATATATATACATATATATATATATATTTTTTTTTTTTTTTTTTTTTTTGCTTTGTCGCTGTCTCCCGCGTTTGCGAGGTAGCGCAAGGAAACAGACGAAAGAAATGGCCCAACCCACCCCCATACACATGTATATACATACGTCCACACACGCAAATATACATACCTACACAGCTTTCCATGGTTTACCCCAGACGCTTCACATGCCTTGATTCAATCCACTGACAGCACGTCAACCCCGGTATACCACATCGCTCCAATTCACTATATTCCTTGCCCTCCTTTCACCCTCCTGCATGTTCAGGCCCCGATCACACAAAATCTTTTTCACTCCATCTTTCCACCTCCTATTTGGTCTCCCTCTTCTCCTCGTTCCCTCCACCTCCGACACATATATCCTCTTGGTCAAGCTTTCCTCACTCATTCACTCCATGTGCCCAAACCATTTCAAAACACCCTCTTCTGCTCTCTCAACCACGCTCTTTTTATTTCCACACATCTCTCTTACCCTTACGTTACTTACTCGATCAAACCACCTCACACCACACATTGTCCTCAAACATCTCATTTCCAGCACATCCATCCTCCTGCGCACAACTCTATCCATAGCCCACGCCTCGCAACCATACAACATTGTTGGAACCACTATTCCTTCAAACATACCCATTTTTCCTTTCCGAGATAATGTTCTCGACTTCCACACATTCTTCAAGGCTCCCAGAATTTTCGCCCCCTCCCCCACCCTATGATCCACTTCCGCTTCCATGGTTCCATCCGCTGCCAGATCCACTCCCAGATATCTAAAACACTTCACTTCCTCCAGTTTTTCTCCATTCAAACTCACCCCCCAATTGACTTGACCCTCAACCCTACTGTACCTAATAACCTTGCTCTTATTCACATTTACTCTTAACTTTCTTCTTCCACACACTTTACCAAACTCAGTCACCAGCTTCTGCAGTTTCTCACATGAATCAGCCACCAGCGCTGTATCATCAGCAAACAACAACTGGCTCACTTCCCAAGCTCTCTCATCCCCAACAGACTTCATACTTGCCCCTCTTTCCAAAACTCTTGCATTCACCTCCCTAACAACCCCATCCATAAACAAATTAAACAACCATGGAGACATCACACACCCCTGCCGCAAACCTACATTCACTGAGAACCAATCACTTTCCTCTCTTCCTACACGTACACATGCCTTACATCCTCGATATATATATATATATATATATATATATATATATATATATATATATATATATATATATATATATATATATATATATATATATATATATATTTTCCCTGGGGATAGGGGAGAAAGAATACTTCCCACGTATTCCCTGCGTGTCGTAAAAGGCGACTAAAAGGGAAGGGAGCGGGGGGCTGGAAATCCTCCCCTCTCTTTTTTTTTTAATTTTCCAAAAGAAAGAACAGAGAAGGGGGCCAGGTGAGGATATTCCCTCAAAGGTCCAGTCCTCTGTTCTTAACGCTACCTTGCTAACGCGGGAAATGGCGAATAGTGTGAAAAAAAAAAAAAAAAAAAAAAAATATATATATATATATATATATATATATATATATATATATATATATATATATATATATATATATATATATCATTCTATTATACTTTGTCGCTGTCTCCCGCGTTAGCAAGGTAGCGCAATGAAACAGACGAAAGAATGGCCCAACCCACCTACATACACATGTGTATACATACACGTCCACACAGCACATATACATACCTATACATTTCAACATATACATATAGATACATGCACAGATTTATACATATATATACACATGTACATAATTCATACTGTCTGCCCTTATTCATTCCAGCTGCCATCCCGCTACACATGAAATGACAACCCCCTCCCCCCACACGCACAAGAGGTAGCACTAGAAAAAGACAACAAAGGCCACATTCGTTCACACTCAATCTCTAGCTGTCATGTAATAATGCACCGAAACCACAGCTCTCTTTCCACATCCAGGCCCCACAAAACTTTATATGGTTTACCCCAGACGCTTCACATGCCTTACTTCAATCCAATGATAGCACGTCGACCCCGGTATACCACATCGTTCAAATTCACTCTATTCCTTGCACACCTTTCACCCTCCCGCATGTTCAGGCCCCGATCGCTCAAAATCTTTTTCACTCCATCCTTCCACCTCCAATTTGATCTCCCACTTCTCGTTCCCTCCACCTCCGACATATATCCTTTGTCAATCTTTCCTCACTCATTCTCTCCATGTGACCGAACCATTTCAAAACACCCTCTTCTGTTCTCTCAACCACACTCTTTTTATTACCACACATCTCTCTTACCCTTTCATTACTTACTCGATCAAACCACCTCACACCACATATTGTCCTCAAACATCTCATTTCCAACACATCCACCCTCCTCCCCACAACCCTATCTATAGCCCACGCCTCGTAACTATATACCATTGTTGGAACCACTATTCCTTCACACATACCCATTTTTGCTTTCCGAGATAATGTTCTCGACTTCCACACATTCTTCAACGCTCCCAGAACTTTCACCCCCTCCCCCACCCTGTGACTCACTTCTGCTTCCATGGTTCCATCCGCTGCCAAATCCACTCCCAGATTTGTAAAACCACTTCTTCCAGTTTTTCTCCATTAAAACTTACATCCCAATTGACTTGACCCTCAACCCTACTGTACCTAATAACCTTGCTCTTATTCACAATTACTCTCAGCTTTCTTCTTTCACACACTTTACCAAACTCAGTCACCAGCTTCTGCAGTTTCTCACCCGAGTCAGCCACAAGCGCTGTATCATCAGCGAACAACTGACTCACTTCCCAAGCCCTCTCATCCACAACAGACTGCATACTTGCCCCTCTCTCCACAACTCTTGCATTCACCTCCCTAACAACCCCATCCATAAACAAATTAAACGACCATGGAGACATCATGCACCCCTGCCGCAAACCAACGTTCACTGAGAACCAATCACTTTCCTCTCTTCCTACACGTACACATGCTTTACATCCTCGATAAAATCTTTCCACTGCTTCTAGCAACTTGCCTCCCACACCATATATTCTTAATACCTTCTACAGAGCATCTCTATCAACTCTATCATATGCCTTCTCCAGATCCATCAATGCTACATACAAATCCATTTGCTTTTCTAAGTATTTCTCACATACATTCTTCAAGCAAACACCTGATCCACACATCATCTGCCACTTCTGAAACCACACTGCTCTTCCCCAATCTGATGCTCTGTACATGCCTTCACCCTCTCAACCAATACCCCTCCATATAATTTCCCAGGAATACTCAACAAACTTATACCTCTGTAATTTGAACACTCACCTTTATCCCCTCTGCCTTTGTACAATGGCACTATGCAAGCATTTCGCCAGTCCTCAGGCACCTCACCATGAGTCATACATACATTAAATAATCTTACCAACCAGTCAACAATACAATCACCCCCTTTTTTAATAAATTCCACTGCAATACCATCCAAACCCGCTGCCTTGCCGGCTTTCATCTTCCGCAAAGCTTTTACTACCTCTTCTGTGTTTACCAAATCATTCTCCCTAACCCTCTCACTTCGCACACCAACTCGACCAAAACACCCTATATCTGCCACTCCATCATCACACACACACACACACACACATACACACACCGTGTTTACCATGTTTGTACAAGTGACCTCAACTATATATGTTAGTTCGATACTCCATTTCCCAACGTGCAGATGATGGTCATTGCAGTCTTCCCCCCATTTTCTCCTACACATCACAGCTGCTGCGTTACCCTTCCTCATTTTCTGTCGTTGCTCACGTCTGTGAGGTAGCGCCCCCTAGCCGTCCGTGCTCACCACGTCAGAGATATGCCCAAGGTCTGGCCCTCCGACCAAGCCTTGGGCAAGGCTCACGCTCGAGAAAACCCTTATCTTTAGGCTTGATCATCCTACCATCGTGCTCAAGGGTCGTACCGTCGTGCTCAAGGACTGTACCATCGTGCTCAAGGGTCGTACCGTCGTGCTCAAGGACTGTACCATCGTGCTCAAGGGTCGTACCGTCGTGCTCAAGGACTGTACTATCGTGCTCAAGGACTGTACCATCGTGCTTAAGGACTGTACCATCGTGCTCAAGGACTGTACCACCGTGCTCAAGGGTCGTACCGTCGTGCTCAAGGACTGTACTATCGTGCTCAAGGACTGTACCATCGTGCTTAAGGACTGTACCATCGTGCTCAAGGACTGTACTATCGTGCTCAAGGACTGTACCACCGTGCTCAAGGGTCGTACCGTCGTGCTCAAGGATTGTACCACCGTGCTCAAGGGCCGTACCGTCGTGCTCAAGGGTCGTACCATCGTGCTCAAGGACTGTACCATCGTGCTCAAGGACTGTACCACCATGCTCAAGGACTGTACCATCGTGGTCAAGGACTGTACCATTATGCTCTCGGGGGCGTACCGTCGTGCATGAGGTTAATGTGATCACGGTACAGTGCTGGACTTGTCCCTCCCTCCCCCACCTCATCTCACCTCCCTCACCTCACCTCGCCTCCCTCCCTCCCTCACCTCACCTCACCTCCCTCCCTCACCTCACCAACCTGTGTGGTGCTCCTGCAGGAGCCTGTCCTGCGCATCGCTGGTACTGACTGTGTGGTGGATAACGGCTTCTCTCTCTCTCTCTCTCTCTCTCTCTCTCTCTCTCTCTCTCTCTCTCTCTCTCTCTCTCTCTCTCTCTCTCTGCCCACGTATTCCATGCGTGTCGTCGAAGGCGACCTAAAAAAAAACAGTAGGTGGGAGCGGGATGGGGGGGGGGGGGGGTTTGCAGGTCCTCCCTTCCTGTATTACCTTACACAATAAGAAACACAATTGAGGGAAGAGGTAATCAAGTATTTTATGTTACCCCTCCAAGGCTCATTCGGCGAGTGATGACGCTACCTCGTTTACGAGGGAAATAGCAAACACACGCTCGTGTACACACACACACACACACACACTGAACATCCTTTGAACATATAAGAACATAAACTCATTCTTTATTTACACTT
Source organism: Panulirus ornatus (assembly GCF_036320965.1). Taxonomy (NCBI): domain Eukaryota; kingdom Metazoa; phylum Arthropoda; class Malacostraca; order Decapoda; family Palinuridae; genus Panulirus; species Panulirus ornatus. The sequence goes on from NC_092296.1 coordinate 14,255,472, forward strand.
TGGAATATACATGGAACTCATGGAACTGAGTTTTACCCACAGTCTTATTTACAATTTACGAATATCTGTAAATGAGAGAGAAACCCCCCCCCCCCCCCAAGGAGAACTGTAAGGTACTTCAAGATTGAGAAAATAAAAAATAGCAGATCTCCTCGTTCCATTTTCTATGAGGCTTTATTGTCCCTCTCTCTTCGCTTGGTAATGAAAAAGGGTTTGAAAGTTTGAGACTCCTGTATGGCGGCCAATACCGTCGGAAGAAGTTATGAGAATTTCCAAATTGATAAGTTTTGTAATGGTATCTCTTAATAATGTGTCATTAAGACTGTTCCAGACACCATTATTAACCCCTTGAGCACAGTGGTACGAGCCACTGGTAAGATGGACGAGCCATGGGTAAGATGGACGAGCCATGGGTAAGATAGACGGGGCATGGGTAAGATGGACGAGACATGGGTAAGATGGACGAGCCATGGGTAAGATGGACGAGCCATGGGTAAGATAGACGGGGCATGGGTAAGATGGACGAGCCATGGGTAAGATGGACGAGCCATGGGTAGGGTAGACGGGGTATGGGTAAGATGGACGAGCTATGGGTAAAATAGACGAGCCATAGGTAGGACAGACAAGCCATGGGTAAGATGGACGGACCATGGGTAGGATAGACGAGCCATGGGTAAGATGGACGAGCCATGGGTAAAATAGACGAGCCATGCGTAGGATAGACATGCTATGGGTAAGATGGACGAGCCATGGGTAGGACAGACGAGCCATGGGTAAGATTGACGAGCCATGGGTAAGATGGACAAGCCATAGGTAACATGGACGAGCCATGGGTAAGATAAACGAGCCATGGGTAAGATGGACGAGCCATGAGTAAGATAGACAAGCGATGAGTAAGATGGACGAGCCATGGGTAAGATGGACGAGCCATGGGTAAGATAGACGAGCCATGGGTAAGATGGACAAGCCATGGGTAAGATGGTCGAGCCATGGGTAAGATAGACGAGCCATGGGTAAGATGGACGAGCCATGGGTAA